>NW_005187622.1:370975-377486 GCF_000239375.1 Pundamilia nyererei | reverse complement strand
GTGTCCGGCAGCCTCGCCTCTGTCAGTGCACCCCAGGGCAGCTGTGGCTACAATGTAGCTTGCCATCACCTGTGTGTGAATGTGTGTGTGAATGACTGTATGTAGTGTAAAGTGCTTTGGGGTCCATAGGAACTAAGTAAAGCGCTATACAAATACAGGCCATTTACCATTTTGGCTCCTCCTTCACTAACACCTCACAACCTGCTCCGTAAACCATGACAAATCATTTATGTACCACAGGCCTTCAAGCTGGCAGTTGTTAAACCGTTACTTTAAAAGTATGGCATTATTTTTGTGCCACTATTCTGAGCGCACATAAAATAAATTTGCAGGTGCACGTGTTACATTTTGAGGAGAAATTTATTTTGAGTGAAGAAAAGCTAAATTTGAGTGAAAAAAAAAAATCATTGCTACATGCAAAACATGTATTTTAGTGTTTGCTATTATCCATACACACTAGAGTTGGATGTCTTGAGACCAGTCTTGGTCTCGAGAACACTTTTACGTGGTCTCGGTCTTGTCTTGGTCTCGCTCTCTCGGTCTTGCGTTCTCAAATCGACGTAGTGTTCGGGAGATTTGGAGTCAACAACCATGGTTGTTTCTTATGTTTCTTGCATTTGCACATTTTGCTTGTACCAAGGATAAAATAGAATGAGTCAGCTTTCTGTGGTTGATAAAAGTTGGAAGTTAGATTCCCTGCCCCGAGGCCTTTCTGCAGCTCTCCCAGGAACGCAAATACACCTCCACTCGGTCCTCTCTTTGGCCACTGAAAAAACACTGAAGACCATTAAAAGATCCTGTGGATGTGGAATATAACAATAAAAAGGTCAAAGTGAACAAGAAGACAGAAGGGACATTTGAAAATAAAACCATCAAAAGAACACATAAAAGTCAATACACTATGATCACCAAGGACAAATGAAAAAGCTTAAATATAAAAAGCTTAAAATATAAAATATTTTCTCTCTGGCCATGTCCTGGTACCAGAGCTGACTGTTTAGTGAAGTCAGTTGCACTCATTTTACTGGTTCCACAAGAAAAGGGAAAAATAATCATCAATAATCACCCACAAAGGAAAATCCCAGTAGGCTAGGGCTGCAATAACAGATGTTGGATTACAAAGTGTAAATGTGATGCTAAAAGTCATATTGGAGTTGAGCTGAGTTTGAGTCAGTGAATAGTTGTTTGCTGCCATCTTTTTCTTGTGTGTCTGCTGTCTCTGATCTCTCTGTTTGATCTTCTCTGATGTCTCCAGACTCTGTCAGGCTGCTGAATGGTTCCAGTCTGTGTTCAGGCAGACTGGAGGTGAAGTCTAACCAGAGCTGGTCCTCAGTGTGTGAAGCGGACTTTGACCAGCAGGATGCAGAGGTGGTCTGTAGGGAGCTTCGCTGTGGGCCTCCTTCGGTCCTCCAGGGGGCGCTGTATGGAGAAGTGGAGGCTCCAGTGTGGAGCAAAGAGTTCCAGTGTGGAGGCCATGAGTCTGCTCTCCTGGACTGTAGAAGCTCAGGCTCAGCTAGAAACAGCTGCTCACCTGGCAAAGCTGTTGGACTCACCTGCTCAGGTAGAAGAGGAGCTGCAGCTTTGATCTGGTTCAAACTCACTTTATTTTTTTAATGATGACTCTCTGCTTTCTGTTCAGAGCCTGATTTCAGGTTGGTGGGAGGAGCCAGTCGCTGTACAGGTACACTGGAGTTTAAACATCTGGGGGAGTGGAGACCAGTGTATGGCTTTTTCTGGACCCTGAAAGAAGCAGCTGTTTCCTGTGAACAACTGGACTGTGGCTCAGCTGTTTATATAGAAATGGTAGACTCCTCACGCACAACTGGGTGGTTGATCAGTTCTGATTGTGTTCTGTCCAGATCTCCTCTGAGGGACTGTGCAACATCGCATTACACTGACCAAATCCTGAAACTCACCTGCTCAGGTAATCATACTGTGACTTCATATTTGACAAAGATGTACCAAGCTGTAACAGATGGCAGCAAGAATAGCAGCCAACCAACCAGCCAGAAAGGACTCCTTCAGCCTAACAGCTTAATAATAATAATAATAATCATAAATTTTATTTATGAGCACCTTTCAAGTCACCCAAGGACACTTTACAATAGGATAAAACACTTAGTAAAACAATGGCAGAATAAGAACAATAAAACAAAAGCAGTGGATTCATAGTGAATATGCAGATTTGAACAGATGAGTTTTGAGTTGGGATTTAAACTTTCCAAGTTGCTGCTTTCAGCAGGTGTTTATGGAGAAGTACAAACAAAAAGGCTGGAGGAAGTGAAACTGGTTATTGTTATTGTAAAACAGAGAGCAAGACGGGAAGTGGGAAATGTTCCAGGAGAGGAGCTGGGCTGAGAGCAGGAACTAGAACAGAAGTCAGCACGGATCTATATGTTAATGAAGCACAATGAGCACACCTGTGCAGGTACATATCAGATATACTTGCTCATTTAAGTTGTGTATAGTTTCTTAGGGTATATTCACTATAGTGGCATGTTTACATATGATAGCACCATCACGTTCTCATCCCAAAATGTAACATATGTGACAAATTGCTGGTATGTTATGCTTTTGGCCACCCAACCCATCTGTATGTGAGTTGTGTTTAGTTTCTGAGGTTATATCACTATAGTGGCATGTTTATGATTGCACATAATCAAATCTATACTAGTTTCATTAACAGATCATCTGTCTTTGCATTATAAATAGCATTTTGCTTCAAAAGTGTTGCATATGCGTATGATATGATCACACAAATGTAAACAAAGATTTACAAATGTGTACAATTATTTGTGTTGAGCTTTTGAGGACTCACAAGTGCATGCTTTAATCCACACACAAATACAAAGCAAGCAGAGGTAGATTGGTCTTAAATAGAAGCCCCCGGTGCACCGTGTGACTAACTAACTTTTCCCCACTCTGCGACACACCCACTGCGTCAAACCATGGGAACTGGTGATTCTTTCTGAGACATGTGAAGCTAAAGACACCAGAAACCACAGTCAATTGTCTCCCAGGGGGCAGAGCAGGCAACATTGAGTGAAATTAAAACTGCTGGCTATGGGTAAATGTAAATTCAGTAAAGTTCTTATTCACGTCGGCAGTAATGACACCCAGTTACGTCAATCAAACATCACTAAAATTGCCTTAAATTGCTGGCTGTCTGAGTGTCCAAAAACCAACGTGGGCTTTGTAAATAATTGGAAAACTTGCTGGAGAAAACCTGGTCTTCTTAGGAGAGCTGTCATCCATCCCACCTTGGGTGGAGCGGCTCTCATTTCTAGAAATCTGGCCAAATTTATTAAACCCCCAAAAACGTGACTATCCAGAGTTGGGACCAGGAAGCAGAGTTGCAGTCTTATACGCCTCTCTGCAGCTTCTCTCCTCCTGTTATCTCCAATCCCCTTAGAGACTGTGTCAGCTCCTAAACAAAAAAAAAACCAAGCTAAAAATCAGCAAAAAAAAAACAAAAAAAAAAAACAACTTAAACAGAAAAAAATCCCAAAGACAGAAAAAAACAAAAGTCTCTGTTAGTACATGAAGTAACAATTGATCAACAAAATAGGTTTACTCTTCCTTACAGAAACCTGGTTGCAGCAGGATGCAAATGTTAGTTTAAATGAATTAACACCCCCGAGTCATACTAACTATCAGAATACTCGAAGCACAGGCCGAGGGGGCGGTGTGGCAGCAATCTTCCACACCAGCTTATTAATCAACCAAAGACCAAGACAGAGGTTTAATTCATTTGAAAGCCTGATGCTTACGTAAACCGGGGACATGTGTCCCTCTATCTTATATAAAGAGATCTATACTGCTGACCCCAAGTATAACATCTACGATATCTGAATCTAGGGCTTGTATCACAAATCTTAGACCTAGGCTCTTCCAGTTTAGAATTATCTCAGGCTTTCTCAGATTCATGCTCACTGATCTGCTAGGTTTGGGAAGGAGACTGGCAGTAGCAGTCTCTGTAAGAGTAAATAAGACCTCCAACCCACACAACACACAAGACCACAGATTTACGAAACAGAAAATTAGCTTTATGTAAATATTTTTTTAAGTTCCATTTGCCTTTTTATTAAAGCATGAATACCTTCAAGTGTAATAAATAACTCAAATATACCACAAAAATCATTTAAACCAGCGGTCCCCAACCCTCTTTGCGCCAAAGACCGGTTTAATGTCCGACAATATTTTCACGGAAAGGCCATTAAGGTGTCGCAGATAAATACAACAAAATTAAATAATACGACCAAGACAAAAACTATATTTTGTAAATATAATAATAAGTGTGAATTCACTGCGTAATTGTGTAACTTTATTAGCAGCGTCCTCCTGAAATGCGCTAACATCATTGAGAGTAACATCCTCCTCTCTGCCCCTTAATGCTCTCTGGTCGCTATGGCAACGCGTAAATATTTATTTCAAAACAAAACACAACTACAACACGGGAAAAGACAGAATTAACGATAAAACCCCTGAAAACCATAAATTTCACGTCCAAGCCTCAGCTCTCGCGGCCCGGTACCAAACGACTCACGGACCACTATCAGTCCGTGGCCCGGAGGTTGGGGGCCGCTGATTTAAACAACCACAATGCATGTAAAATAAGAAAAAAATGAAATATTTCAAAAACCCCCAACAAAAACCTTTCTTTGGATACAAATGTCTAAAACTACACATAATGTCTCTTTCACTTACAACATCTTACCTTTGTGTCGACAAAACGTGCAATACACACAGATCAGGTTGTATTCCCAAGTGGGGTTTTGAGACTAATTTAACCATCGCACAGATCCACAAATGTGAGGTGAATTCAAGTTGCAGTATAAACATCTAACCTTCTACATTAAACATGAGAATGTTTATTTTTTCAAGTAAACTGGAAATTAAACTAGGAAACATGATTTACTGTCATGGTCCTATCTTTGTGTGTAGCTTAATTAATATTATTTGATTTATTGTTATATGTGGTTCAGTTTCCTTGTTTTTCCTAGTGTTGTCATTTGTATTTCTAGTTCTCTTAGTTATTTTGTGGTTTATTTATAATTTCTAGTCTTTAGCTTTTGCTACTGTGCCTCCCTTGTGTTCCACCTGTCATGTCTAGTCACCCAGTAAGTTGTGTTCTCATGTCTGTCCTTTCCCAGTCTGTGTCTGTGGCCCTTTCTCGTACTCGCGTTCTTGGTGAGTCCAGACTTGCCGAGAACGCTAGCACGGACTCGCGATTTGTACAGTTGGAACACCAGCGTACCCGAGGATGTCACAGGTCTGGAGTTTTTACTACTGTCCCCTCTTAAATTAACTTTAATTAATATGTTATGAAGCTTAACTTTAATCTCAGCCAAACTGATTTACTTAGGAACAAATAAAACACTGAAATAAACCAAATTTGGAAATATATGATATCTTGATAAATCGAGCAGATATTTGAAGTTTACACAGCTACATTCTCGCTTGAAAATAACTTAAAAGTTTATTTTGTGACCCAGAAAGAGTAATATTTAAAAGTTTTTAGCTGCGCTCCTCCATCATTGCTGCATTCTGGGATATTTAGCTGTACCAAGTACACACAAGTCACCACCAATGCATGCTCGATAAAACAGGCGGAAGGGGGAACACATCCGGGAATTTTTCACATTCTCGGCTTGATGCGTACTTTGAATTGGAACAGTACTTGGTCTCCAACTGATGACGTATCATGAGTGCATGAGAACACAAGTACGCATATTGAGTACCTGTGTCTTGGCTACAACTATAGCTTGCCTTCACCAGTGTATGAATGTGAGAGTGAATGAATAGTGGTATTGTAAAGCGCTTTGAGGGGTCCCGAAAAGCGCTATATAAATGCAATCCATTAGATCAGTTCCCGACCTCCCAGCCCATTGTTCCTTCAGTGGGCTGGTTTCAGTCATTATGCAAATGTACTGTTTATAAGATTGGGGAAACCTGCTGTCAGCTGAGACTGAAGAAGTCACTTGGATGAGTGAGAAAACGTTTCTCACTGAAAACGCTACGTCCAGATGAATTGAATCAACTTTTGGAGATTCCTAGTCTGTTCCTAGTTCTAGTTTCCAGGTTTCAGTTTCCAGTTTCGGGTTATGTTTTCTTGCATCTAATGTTTTTAATTTTTTTTGGTCACAACAAGTAAAAGCTGCCTCTTTGAGTTAAACTTTTCCTGAACTGAACCACACAGCGATACATGAGAGAACAAAACAACCCTAACTAAGAGAACTAGAAATGCAAATGACTACAGTATGAAAAACAGGGAAACTGAACCATGAATAACACTAAACAAAAGAACATTAATTAACCAGTAGCACAAACACTGGGTCAGATGCTGTAGCTGTACAATGATTCTATTATATTCTAAATAGTAGTCTACATACATGACTTACTTAAACCCCCGCGGAGCAATCATTTTGCGTTTCTACCTATAAAACCCGGAGAGCAGTCAAATGGTGGAAGTGGAAGCTAAACTGGCTAGTCATTCATATGTATATTAGGC
>NW_005187622.1:361768-365566 GCF_000239375.1 Pundamilia nyererei | reverse complement strand
CTCAGCTAGAAACAGCTGCTCACCTGGCAAAGCTGTTGGACTCACCTGCTCAGGTAGAAGAGGAGCTGCTGCTTTGATGTAGTTCAAACTTACTTTATTCTTTGACTGATGGCTCTTTGCTTTCCATTAGAGCCTGTCAGGTTGGTGGGAGGAGCCAGTCACTGTGCAGGAACACTGGAGCTGAAATATCTGGGAGAGTGGAGACCAGTATATGACCTTCTCTGGACCCTTAAGAAGGCAGTTTTACTCTGTTACCATCTAGACTGTGGCTCAGCTGTTTCTGTCACACAGAAGAAGGAGTCCACATGGAGATCTAAATGGAGTATCAGTCCTTACTGTGTTCAGCCAGGATGTCTTCTGAGAGAATGTGCAATATCGGATTACAATCACTTCATCCTGAATATCACTTGCTCAGGTAATCGTATTGATGAAATCATCCACAACTTCATATTTGACAGAAATGTACCAAGCTGCAAAAGATAGCAGCAGACTGTTTCCATCAGTCACACTCTGGCAGAGCTTCAGAAATCCTCTGCTTTTTTATGTCTGTCCATCTTCATCAGCCACTACATCTCTCTCACAAATCTTTCAGGATCCTTCTACTACATTTCAACAGCAGCTTCTTTAATTGTCATTATGAGGGGAACTAACAAACTAATGTCTACATATTTGAACAGATCACCTGGGCTTGTTTTTTTTAGTATCATCAAAGTCACACAGCAGAGTCTAAGGCTACGTTCACACTGCAGGTCTTGATGTTCAATTCCGATTTTTTGATCAAATCCGATTTTTGTCTGCTTGTTCACACTACAAATAAAATGCGACAGCAAATGCGCTCTAGTGTGAACGCTCAAAGCGGCCCGCATGCACAAAGGAAGAGGTCACAAACAACGCGCTCTGTTTAGACCCAGACCCAACAGTACTGTTTGACTGATGGCCCTTAATATTGTGGCGTGTTGGGGGAACAGCTAGTTCTCTCCCATCATGCCTTGGGACATGTGCTGCTGTTTAGATGTTCTTGTTTTATTGTTTATGGTTACACTACTTTTAACTGTTATCTTGAATGTTGTGTTTGTACTGCGGTTCAAAGTCACTTACAGTTAGTTTTATAGAATGATTGCAACCATAAGTGAGTTCTGTTATGCTGTTAATGACCCTCGAAGCACAGTGTAGCATCAGCAAGTGTTGTAATAAAGAGCGCCCCCTACCAGCTTGGGGTTGAATAACAAGCTCAATCTCTCTCTGTGAGCTTCTTTGTAAAGATTCCTCTGCATGCCACAATATAAAGACTTCGGACTTTACGTTTCCCAATTTTTGCTTTAATTTATTTTGTTGTTTACATAATGTACATAACCTAATAATTATCATTATTGCTGTTTTAGAGGAGCGGTGCTTCAAAGGATAGTTGCAGATTTCTGTCAGAATCTGCAGTTGTCTTCTCAACAGTTTCACTAACATCTACACTTATTGACCAGGAAGTGTTCGCGATGTCTTCTCCGGAGCTGATAATTGGAGTCTGTTTTGTGTCAGTGACGTAAAAGACGATTTAATGCGACATGACTGTTCAAACAGCAGTCGTTTTCTAAAACATCAGATATGTATCGGATTCAGTACCACATTCGAAAGTGACCCAGATCGGATTTGAAAATATCGGATTTGTGCCGTTCACGCTGTCATAACATGATCAGATAGGGTCCAAAAAAAAAAAAAAACAACCTGATTTGATGCACTCTCGCCTGCAGTGTGAATGTAGCCTTAGTGTAAGTTCTGTGGCTTCATAACATTTGGCAGTTGGAATCCCTGTTGCTTTCACTGTGGCTTTTGTGCAGATCTCCCATTTACGTTACTATGCTGCCACTATGTAACGGAGCGAAGGTGATTTTATTTCCACAGTGTTTTTTAAAGGAGGGAAATCTTCCTCCAAACGGACAGAGCAGTGGAGCCGCCAAGGGAAAGCACACAAATAAAAACTGTATAGTTAAAATATAATTTATTATATTTAAATAGTTAAAAATATAAAATGAATTAAAACAACCCTGGCCAGGGGACAACACAGTAAAAATCAATAAAACACAACATTAAAAGTCCAGTGGTGTCCGCCAACTGAGCATTTCAGTTTTGTCTGACACAGGAGTGGAGTCAATAATTAAATAAGGAGGTAGATCGGAGGAATAAGAGCTAGCAGAGAGAGACTGGTTTGCCAAAACCTCCTAGGGTCTTTTAGACTGTCAGTGGTCAAAGTCAGAAAGTAGTCACATTTAGCCTTCCTGATGGAGAAAGTAAACAGATTACACAGCTGACAAAAACATAGCCAATCAGCATCAGATCCAGACTTTCTAGCAGCTGCCCAGGCCTGGTTTCCTTTATATAGGAGACCGGCCAATTCAGAATTGAACAAGGGGCTGTCCCAACCTTTCACACTGACCTAACAAAAATTTGTCTGCAAAGGAGATAAAACTCTCCTGAAAATATTTCCAAGCTAAACTGATATTGTCAATATAACATGAAAAACTGAAAAAACCCTGAAATTTCTCACTGAAAAGCTTTAAATTTCTTTTTGTGATAATGTGATGCTTGAGGAGTGAGATTTTAGTGTTTCTCACAGCACACGCAGTAATCACTCAGGTCATTGACAAAAACTGCTGATATGGAAAAGTAAAAAGAAAAAAAAGGTCAATAAGAGAAGATTTATCTGGGGATTTGAGATCAAGGCATGTGGGAATAATTTGCGTTAGATTTAAAAGCAAGCAGTGTGCCTTCATCAGACACAGAAGAAAGCCAGTTCCAATTAAAATCACCTACCAGAATGATTTCTGGTAGGTGACAGACTGAACGGTAAATGTTAAATCCATCAATTGCCATGTCTTAATGCAGTATAGATTTGGATAGCCAGAAACAACAATTATATCAGCACCAGTTAAACAGGCCCAGATTCTAATCATATCCATCTTAGAAACCACACTACGAGCGTTTATATGAAGGATGTGTAACCCAGGCATCATTATTAGACACTTATGTATAGTTTTCTGGTTAACAAACAACTGTAGAGCTAGTATTATAGCTGACGCCACACGTAGAATTTAAGTTATCACAGAAAGGATGAAATTTTTCTAAAACCAGTAAACAATAAAATCTGAAGAAAAAAAAATCAGATTCAGTCACGCTAATGTTCCAAGGCCTACGAAGAGATCCAATCTCCAGTGCTGATGTCACATAGCCTATAACTACTACGCATGAGTATAAACCAGGGGTCAGCAACCCTGGGCACACGAAGGGTTAACTGATGGCACGACCATAGCTGGACTGGCCATCAGGGATACCAGGCATTTGCTCGGTGGGCCGATGGTGATTTTTCATTTTTATAGGCGAATGGGTTTTTTTTCCTTTTTTTTGTAACTGTATAAACAATGAAAGGTGGTGGATTGGCCAGATGCTGGCAGATGTGTAAAAATAACTCAGTTGTTTGGTGGTGACTATGGTGGAGCTTCCACAGAGGCCAGCAGGTGGATGAGGAAAAGGGGAGGCAGGAAGAGGAGAGACCCGAGGCGGTCGCCGGTCCGAGTGTCAGGTGAACTGAACTTCAGGTAAGAAGTTATGACCTGCAGTCTATCTGGGTCAGATATAAACCAAGTTTAGGTGGAGTTTATTTTCGTTGTGCTAACTTTTTACAATCAGTTACAATAACTTGTACTGCGTACAAGCATGATGGAGTTTCTATACAATAATAATGGATTGGATTTATATAGCGCTTTTCAAGGCACCCAAAGCGCTTTACAATGCCACTATTCATTCACTCTC
>NW_005187622.1:358434-360531 GCF_000239375.1 Pundamilia nyererei | reverse complement strand
TGTGCGCTGTCTATCTTGCGTGCTTTAATTTAAAATATATCACATGTGAAAGTGTCGAGAAATTCCTTTGTTATGTTATTAAAATACCCTCTGTCCAAGGGTCCTGCTCTACCTGCATTGCTCCGCCCACCCCTGAGGTTCATCCCTTCAGTTATGACCAGTATCCAGCATGGGATACTGCCTGACGGACCATTTCGTGGGCTGCATCGCCCACTCTGCCTATGTGGACCTCAAGCGTCATCCTAAGAAAGAAAGAAAGCACTGGTGAACTCAGCAACGCAAAAAACCTGGATGTCCATGGAAGAGAAACCTGGATGTCCGGGGTTTCTCTTCCATGAGGAAGCGAAACCCCGGACATGCAATCTAATTTCTCAGTGGTGCGACAAAAAAAATTCCTAGGTTGCACCGGTGCAACCAGCCATTGAAGTAAAAACATAAACAAAAAGACTTTGCAACTCTGACAGTCTCCGTGTGGTCAACAACAGACACACATTACGCCCATTCTATTTGGGTGGTCAAACCCAATTAGAGATAGTG
The DNA here is from genome assembly GCF_000239375.1 of Pundamilia nyererei. Lineage (NCBI taxonomy): Eukaryota > Metazoa > Chordata > Actinopteri > Cichliformes > Cichlidae > Pundamilia > Pundamilia nyererei. The sequence goes on along the minus strand of NW_005187622.1, from coordinate 359,994 downwards.
AGGGCGGGACCTGTAGTCCTACTCGTGTGTACGTTTGAAAGTGGAGGCGGATAGAGAGAGGCGAGTAGCTTGAATAAGGTGATATCGATTTATTAAATCCTGAATCAACTATTAAATATAAAGGTATTTTGCCAGAAATGCTATAATCTCAGGTTAAACCTGACAAATCTATTTCAACAACCACCAAACAGCTAAAACAGCAAATGAGAGCAGGTAAACGTCAACATCAGTGAGATGGCAGCTTTCTCACCCGACGGCATGAACACGGACACGCCGTCGGTGCTGAAAGCTGACAGCTCACAGATTCTGATGTGTCGGGTCCATGCTTCGTGTTTATGTCTTTTTTTTGCTCTAGATTCTGAAACTGCAGCTTTTCTCTGTCTCCAACCAAAATTCACTGAACCAGCAGCAAAAGAAGATCAAAACTACGCTTCACATTTGCTAAACATCGTCATAAGTTCCCTCTTACTTTTCCCGTTTTGCTTTCACCACAATAAAATCCCACTTCATGCACAGCTCTCCCTCTCTCTCTCTCTCTCTCTCTCTCAGTGTACTTCAAGACCAGTTTCCCATCTCAAATCTCTGTTTTCTGCATTATTCGTTTGTTTATTACACACATTGACTGTAGAAAAGATGGACAGAGCCAGAGTCTGCGCAGTAGTGACTTGAGGTGGAGCGAGTGTGTAACGCTTTCGCCCACACACCCGCTGGACGTGACCAGTGTTGCCAACTTAGCGACTTTGTCGCTATATTTAGCGAGTTTTCAGACCCCTTAAATGCTTAAAAAGACGTGAAAGCGCGTATCGCTTTTACTCTCAACAAGCAGCGGGTGCTGTAACGCAGTCAGTTCTTCTTTTACTTTTATGCTGTTTTGTGGATGGTTTAAAACTACTTATAAACACACACACAAAGTAACTCCACCAGAGTGCCTATTTCGGGTCACTTTTGCCGGTCCAAGCCCGGGTAAAGGAGCAGGGTTGGAATTGTGACATTAAAAAAACAATTGCTAAAAGAAATTTAATTTGTAGTTCTAAATAAACTCTAAATGCATTTAGGACGTTTTTTACTCACTTTATGTCTCTTCCACGATGTTATTTCTCTCTCCAACAACATAGGTTACAATTAGATTAGCATGACCAATTATGCAAATTTGGCGATGATGTCATTTAGCGACTTCTAGCGACTTTTAGGACAGCCAATAGCGATTTTCCTTACTGAGGAGACGGCAACACTGGACGTGACCGCAAACACGCCCCCCTACACTTTTTTTGTAGCCCAGCTGCTCGAGTTTTTTTGCTGGTTTACCGCGACTGATGACTCGTTTAATTAAGGTCAATACAACCATGTCACTGTTATAAAAAAAGACATACAGCTTATCAGAATCAGAATCAGAATCAGTTTATTGCCAAATGTTGAGCAGGTTTACAACATTAGGAAATTGCTGCGGTGCTTCAGTGCAAACATAGTGTCATAAATTGCGATTAAATAGACATGAGAAAAAAAATAAAAGTAGGAATAAGAATTAAAAGTGCTATGTAGAAAGATATGTGCATGAGATAT
>NW_005187622.1:354475-356711 GCF_000239375.1 Pundamilia nyererei | reverse complement strand
AAGTCGTTGAGGGTGTTGGCCAAGAGCAAGTCGTCAGTGGAGTGGGGGGTTTTAGGCTTGTAGTTTATCATCTTATAGTTCTAAAATCACTCTGTTGTTAATTTGTTTGCTAGCTTAGCCGCTAGCATACACTAGCTAGCTAGCTGTTGCTAGCTAGTTAGCGATGCTACACACCTAATACTCTAATAGTCTGTGTTATTGAAGGATTCAGCACTTCTTATGTTTTTTTTTATCCATTTTTAGACAGCGGCGAGATCAGCTATACACTCCACAGCCCAGAGTTACTGTTAATATCAAAAATATAATGCTGTCCTTTGAGATTTTAACATAAGACTGTGAGTGTAATGGATCCAAAACTGTTTAAATCTTCAGAGCCGTCTACAGCCTGGTAACATGGAAACTTTAAAAAAATCAGCAGAACGTTTCAGTAGTGTAGTCTAATTTGTTCTTTTCATTTAATAATAGTCCATATTATATCAACAGCTACATTCACCCTGGAGAGAAACTAGTGAGGGAGACCATTAGGATCAAGCTGGGTTTCCTGGGTCCAGAGGTTTGGAGAAACTTATTCCCTTTCTTTCATCACAGCTGTCCTGTGCCTGTGCTACAGTACTTTAATCCATAGTTCCTGATTAATGAGGAGTTACTGAAGTACAAGCTTTTAAAAAAGATGTTACTGTCTTTACAGATGTGGCAAGAGACTGAAAACATGCTGTTGTTTGCACATATTTAATATTCAGCTCTGCACAGGAGCTGCAGCAGGGTGCTGCCTGTTGTTTTTAAAGTATAATACTTGTAATAAAAGTAAATCAAATCACTTTTTTTGTCACATCACATGTGCAGGTACACTGGTACAGTACATGCGAGTGAAATTCTTGTGTGCGAGCTTCACAAGCAACAGAGGTGTGCAAAAAAATACAATAACATAAAACAAGCAAAATATAAGAATGGCTAAATCTGAGAGTAATATGTACAATATAAGAGTGTATGCATTACTGGATGTGTCATGGTTCTGTGTCGATGACCCAGTGTTTTAGATTTTTGTACTCTTATTTTTGATATTATGAATGACAGTTTGTGTTTTGGTTTCCCAGTCTTTATTCTGTGCTCCCTCTGTTTTCCGTCATCCCTGCCTGTGTATCCCCTGTAGTGTAGTCAGGTCTCTGTGTTAAGCCCGCGTCTCTGAGTCTGTATTTGTGTTTCCTGTTTTATTTTGAAAGTCCGTGTCTGATCTCAGTGTGTTCACTTTACACTTCCTTGTCTCGTCAGTTCTGATTTCCCCCAGTTGTGCTCTCCTTCTGTGTCTCATTCCCCTCGTTACTTCCCAGTATATTTAAACCCTGTGTTTCTCTGAGTCAGTGTCGCATCGTCCCTCATGCTGTGTGGAGCTCCCTGTGTCTCACTGTGAGCTTAGTTTGCGTTTGTGTAACTTTCCCCTGCTAGCAAATAAAACTGAGTTCTTTGTGTATAAACCTCGTGCCTGAGTGCCTGCATTTTGGGTCCAACTCCTGCCTGCTGCACAACGATTCATAACAGAATGACGCGACCACAACATGGACCCAGCAGACTTACCTGGGGAGAGCGATCTGATACGAGTCCAACGCCTAGTCGAGTGGATAACCCACACTTCTAATACAAGGGCAAAGATTGTGGGGATAAATGCTATTGAAGCAATCCTCGAAGGAAATTCCTATCTCCGACAGGTCAGAGGATGTTTGGCCAGTTTGAAATAAGCCCAGGAGGCGGCACGAGCTCTGGAAATATCGGACTTGGCCCAGCAGCAACAAACAACAGCCACCCTGGAGCAGCCGCGCCAGCCTCACTGGCTGGATGTGGTTTTGCCCAGCTCGTCGGAGCCGTCTGCGGGGAAGAAACGACAATCGCGCCGCCGGCGCGCCACCCCACAGCCGGACATTCGGACTTCTAAATCAGCTCCTGCTGGAAGCTTGGATGAGCCCATCCAGCACTCCGCGGTTCCCACGCCACCAGCTGCCTTGTCCCCTGGGGGTTCTGGAGAGCCCGGGCCAGCCCTCCCTCGTGTCTGCTGGGGGTTCTGGAGAGCCCGGCCAGCACTTTTTCATCTCCGCTGGGGGATCCGAGGGGCCCGTTCAGCCACCCGTCTCCGCTGGAGGGTCCGAGGGGCCCGTTCAGCCATCACCGTCATCCACGCCTGCAGCGGCCTCGTCAGCTGGAGGGCCCGAGGGGCCCGTTCAGCCATCGCCGTCATCCACGCCTG
>NW_005187622.1:346815-353610 GCF_000239375.1 Pundamilia nyererei | reverse complement strand
GTGTTGAAATGGATGTGTTGGTGGAGTTTTGGTGAAACTTTCTTCAGGTTTCCCTTATTAAAGTCCCCGGTCGTGATAAACGTCGCCTCTGGGTGTGCGGTTTCCTCACTGCTGATCGCGCTGTACAGTTCCCTGAGTGCTCGGTCAGTGTCGGCTTGTGGGGGAATGTAAACAGTCATAATAATCACTGTTGTAAATTTACCTGAGGTGGCGTCTCGGGTGAGATGCAAACGGAGGGTCCGTGTTGCAAAACTTGAACTCCGGAAAGTGATGAGAAAGTCCGTCTTTTATGTCCAGTAAAGTTTGTCGATCGTACACAAGGAGACATGTGCTACTCGTGAAAAAATAAAGGAAATGTAAAATTAAACACAAAAAACAGCTGTTGCTTGGGGGAGCTCGCGATGAGGCTGCCATACTCGGCGCCATCTTACAACAGTAACAGTAATTAGTGACTGAGTAGCCCGGGGCGTTTCTCTTGATTTCTTTAGTAAATTTCTTTAGTAAATTCATTCACCTGCACAGATTAGGTAAACGAACCCTGACAGCCGAGTGCTCATTTTAGCTAGCTAGGTCTCAGGACCTAGCTAAGGATGATAGTTACAGATTAGCTTACAAACACGTTTAACTTACCGAAAAAGTTTGGCGGGGCCTCGGGTCCTTCTGTCAGCTAGTCCAGTTTACTGAAGAACACCTCAGGCTGTCAGGTTAAAACACTCAGTCGTGTTTTCGTAGCGTAAACGCTGGCCCTCCTCTCAGAGCCTACGCTCTATCTGCTATTCCCGAACAGATATACGCAAGTTTCTCCGTGACTGCAGCTGCCAGTCAAAGCTGTTATGATGACGTTTCACCCCAATTTAACATCACCGCGGTAGGAATTATAATCAAACTTATGGGAACGGAGATGCCTTGGACATGATGACCCTTGGACATCAATCAGCATGAGGAGAACTATTGATAACAAAAGAAAGAATCTTTGGAAAAAAATTATCTAAGGAGAATTTATTTATTTTAGTCTGACCCCAGTTCCATCCACTAACATGGAGGAGGCAGGGTTTATGACCTATACTGCAGCCAGACACCAGGGGTCGATAGAGATGTTTTGGCTTCATTTTTGGGGCGCTGTCGCATCGTCCATGTTTTCTACAGTCAATGATTACGCACAAGTCATGGACAGTGCTGTCGGCCTCTGTTTTTTTTTGTTTTTTTGTTTTTTGTTTTTTTTTTTGCCAAAATTGCAAAATACTTAGCAAAACCTCTAACTTTCCTCTGCTTCACTTCAGTAGCATTGGGTAATGATCATATGTTGATTCAATGTGTTCTTCAGTTTTTGATTCACTGCAGAATATTTTTAAGGCAGTTATATGCTATAAAAAGCCAAAAAATGATAGACTCCAAGCTAAAGCCCAGGGGGGAATTAATTTAAAAGTGTATACAAATTGAAGAAAGTGGCTTGACCAGTTTCCCTGGCTAAGATACAGTAAATCTGACAATATGATGCACTGCATTTACTGTTGTGAGTGTGGAAAGATCATGGCCGGCAATACTGCATTTGTGACTGCCGCTAATATGTTTCGAACTGAAACACACAATTAAAACACACATTATATGCCGCGATAAAGGTCCCCTGTGCTGTGGCAAAAAGTTAGTCTAGAGCCCTGCCTTCACGATAGCCAACTATGGGAACAGCACTCTCCAGGAGTTAGGCGTATGGATATATAAGTCTTCAATAAAGGAAAGATTGCATGAAATTAAATCCAGAGGGTTAACTGCAATGTGCAAGCCACTAATATGCCTCAAGAATAGAAAAACATGGAAAAACATACTTTTAACAGATAAAACCAAGATCAACCTCTATCAGAATGACAGCGAAAAAAAAGAAGGGAGAAGGCATGGAACATGATCCAAAGCATACTACATCATCTGTAAAACACAGCAAAGGCAGTGTGATGGCTCGGGCATCCATAGCTGCCAGTGGCAGTGGAACACTAGTGTTTATTGATGATGTGGCACAGGACAGAAGCTTCATAATGTGACACACATTTTAAATGGGAGACAGGTCTGGACTGCAGTCAGGCCACTCTAGTACCTGTAGTCTTTTGCTACAAAGCCACACTGTTGTAACACATGCAGAACGTGGCTTCACATTGTCCTGCTGAAATAAGAAGGCAGGTCCGTGAAAAATATATTGCTTGGATGGCAGCATATGTTGCTCCCAAACCTGTATGTACCTTACAGCAGCGGTCCCCAACCCCCGGGCCTCAGACCGGTACCGGTCCGTGAGTCGTTTGGTACCGGGCCGCGAGAGTGAGGCTCAGGTGTGAAATGTATAGTTTTCAGGGTTTTTATCGGTTTTAAGCGTTATTTTGTTATCGTTTTTATCGTTTACTCGGTTTTCCTTGATCTTTTCACGTGTGTTATGAATAAATGTTCTTTTTTTCGGTACCGGTACTAGTTTTATTTTGTTATATTTATCCGCGACACCTTAAAGGCCGGTCCATGAAAATATTGTCGGGCATAAACCGGTCCGTGGCGCAAAAAAGGTTGTGGACTGCTGCCTTACAGTATTAATGGTGCCTTCACAGATGTGCAAGTTACCCATGCCATGGGCACTAACACACCCCCAATACCATCTCAGATGCTGGCTTTTAAACTTGCGTTGATAACAATCCGGGTGACCCATTTACTCTTTGGTTCAGAGGCCACGACATCTATCAGTTCCAAAAACAATTGGAAATGTGGACTTGTCAGACCACAGCACACATTTATGTTGCATCAGTCCATCTCGGATGGGTTCAGGCCCAGAGAAGCTGGCAGTGTTTCTGGGTGTTGTTGATATATGGCTTTTGCTTTGCATGGTAGAGTTTTAACTTGCACTTGCACTGTAGATGTAGCGATGAACTAGGTTAACTGACAATGGTTTTCTGAAGTATTCCTTAGCCCATGTGGTAATATCCTTTACAGAGTGATGTCGGTTTTTAATGCACCTAAGGGATCAAAGGTCACGGGCATCCAGTGTTGGTATTCGGCTTTGCATCTTGCGTGCAGAGATTTCTTCATTCTCTGGATCTTTTGATTATATCATGGACAGTTGATCATGAAATCCCTAGATTCTTTGCAATTGTTCGTTGAGAAACATTGTTCTTAAACTGCTGAATTTGTCCAATCAGTTGTTCACAAAATGGTGAACCTCACCCCATACTTCCTTGTGAACATCTCAGACTATTGGGGATGCTCCTTTTATACCATGACAATTAAGCTGTTCACCTGTGGAATGTTTAAAACAGGTGTTTTTTGAACATTCCTCAACTTTCTCAGTCTTTTGCTGCCCCTGTCCCAGCTTTTTTGGAACAGGTTGCAGGCATCAAATTCAAAATAACACAAAACAATAATAAAGTTTGTCAGTTTGAAGACAGATATCTTGTCTTTCTAGTGTATTCAATTGAATATACGTTGGAAAGGACCACTGTATTCTGTTTTTATTTACATATATATATTTTTTTGCCTGTCCCGTTTGGTTCTTTTGCCATCAGAATTATTGTCTAAAGGCGAGGAAAGATGCCCAACAGATTTACTTTACCAAATTGACCGTCCCAGCCTTGCCGTAATGGTCTATTTGATTCACCTGTTATTGTTTTTTTTATTTTTTTATTTTATTTTCACTTGCTAGATACGGGACAGACTTGAATGAGGAAAAGAGAAGGGAGAAAGGAAGGGGGGGGGGGAACAGCGGAGAAAAGGGACAGGGATAAAGGGCAAAAAAACAAAAACCAACTAAGTAAGAAGACACAAAAAAATGCATATATCAATCACCTGGATCACCTGTTGAGAAAGAAAAAAGAAAACAAGCAGAAGGAAACGAGAGCAATAGAATAAACAACATCACGATGATATATGGGAATATAATAGTAAATACTAAATATTAAACATTATTGTGCAGCACGTAAGATAGACAGCGCACAGTGTGCTTTGAGGTAGGAGCCAAAAAGGGTGTCGTTTGTGTGTGTGAGCACCCGTGTGTACACCTGTGAGCATGGACGCGCTTGTTTTTAAAAGGTTTCTCCATGTAATGATCTGCTAGAGGGTGTGGGGAGCCACAGACCTGTCCTCCAGGGCATGAAGCAGGTATGGAGGAGATCAAGACTCCAGACATCCAGAGGCCCCCAGAACACAAGAGACCAAGGAAGACCAACAGAGGGGCAGCCGTGCCACTGTCCCAGTAAGAGCTGAGGAGAGTCCCAGATGAGGGGTCACTCAGCAGCCGCGGAGCAGAAGCCAGGGGGGGTTGCAGTGACGTACCCGTGAGCTCCGCCGGCAGCCAGCTGCGCCTGAGTGACCGAGCCCCAGGCCGAGAGGCCGGGGGCACCCCACCCCCAAAGTGGCCCGAGGAAGCCCCAGGCTCCAGGCCCCGATAAGCATCCACCAAGGAGTGAGCTGGTGTGTACCTGGGCGCCCACCCCGGGACACAAAGAACCACCAACGCACCGATGTCTGAGGGAGTCCGCCACTGGCAGGGGAAGTGGTGGGGGGAGATAGGCCTCCATCCCTTAAAGGGCCTGAGATGTCCCCAGAGAGGTGGCGTCTGATACCCAACCTGACATATAGACACAGACATACAGTTACACACAGATACAAACATCCATTCCCACCCTCATGCTCTCATATGCAATTACTCAACACTCACCCAACGTGGAGACAGACAGAGAGAGACACTGTACACACGATCACACTCCCCAAGCGTACTCTAAGAACCGGGTCTAGGTACCTTTGCCCCTGGAGGGGGGAACTGCACCCAGACCCAGGTGGTGTTACCCTTTTTCCCTGCGGTGGGAAGAAACAGACTGCCCCGACTCCGCAGGCCCGACACTCCAGTCGGACGGCCAACTCCTCCTCCCGGCCCCCCCGCTCCAGCAGGTCACAGAGAACGGGGGTGTGAGACGACTCCAAAACCTCCCTCCGCCCGCTCATATGTAGTGTTGATGCATTTATTTACATTTTACACAATGTCCCAACTTCATTGGGAATTGGGGTTGCACTTGACTTCCAGGTATAAACCCTCAAATGCAGACCTTAAAGCAGATAACTCATAAGCTGGAGAGGAAATCGTGTATTACAAATTTAGAAGACCATCAATTAGCCTGGAGAAATAGTTTGCTGCTTTATTAAAAAAGAAAAAAAGCTCTGTGTATCTTGCTGCTTTCTATCTGACCGTGTCTTTTGGGGTACTGGTTTCACAGAACAAATGTTGAGGGAAGATGAAAACAGGAAGGAGATTTGTGAATAAAACCATCAAATGAGTGCTTAAATAGATGGATAATACACTATCATCATCAAAAGGAAAATAAAGAAAAACGTAAAATATAATATGTCAACAAATTTGTCTCTCTGGCCATGTCATGTCCCTCCATCAGCTGCACCGATTTTACTGGTTCCACAAGAAAAAGGGACAATACTACACATCCACAAAGGGAACCAGTAGGCTGGGGCTGCAACTACAGCTTTTTTTTATTATGAAATCTAACTGTGATGCTAACATGTTTCCAGTGTCATCTTGGAGTTGTGCTGAGGTTGAATCAGTGAATAGTTGTTTGCTGCCATCTTTTTCTTGTGTGTCTGCTGTCTCTGATCTCTCTGTTTGATCTTCTCTGATGTCTCCAGACTCTGTCAGGCTGCTGAATGGTTCCAGTCTGTGTTCAGGCAGACTGGAGGTGAAGTCTAACCAGAGCTGGTCCTCAGTGTGTGAAGCTGACTTTGACCAGAAGGATGCAGAGGTGGTCTGCAGGGAGTTTGGCTGTGGGCCTCCTTTGGTCCTCCAGGGGGCGCTCTATGGAGAAGTGGAGGCTTCAGTGTCGAGCAAAGAGTTCCAGTGTGGAGGCCATGAGTCTGCTCTCCTGGACTGTAGAAGCTCAGCCTCAGCTAGAAACAGCTGCTCACCTGGCAAAGCTGTTGGACTCACCTGCTCAGGTAGAAGAGGAGCTGCAGCTTTGATCTGCTCAAACTCACTTTATTTGTTTATTGATGACTCTCTGCTTTCTGTTCAGAGTCTGATGATGTCAGGCTGGTAGGAGGACCCAGTCGCTGTGCAGGTACACTGGAGTTAAAACGTCTTAGAGAATGGAGACCAATGGTGTACTCTGATGATTCCTGGACCCTGAAAGAAGCAGCTGTTGTGTGTGAAAAACTGGACTGTGGCTCAGCTGTTTCTATGGAAGCGGCACAGTCCTCATACAAATTTGTGTGGTTGATCAGGTCTTCCTGTATTGTGTCCAAAACTCCTCTGTCCAATAGGGATTGTGCAATATCAGATCAGCTTGACTACATCCTGAAACTCACCTGCTCAGGTAATTATGTTGAAGATATTATCCATGACTGTGTGCTCTCTTTGTTGTAGACTTTCACTTTCTGTTCCTTTAAAAATGCACATTGGTGTTCTGGTATATCTTATCTGACTATCCAGAGTTGAGAGTTTTTAGGACATCTTGAAGTAATAAATCATCTGCATAGCAGTGAAAATGTACGCTATGCCTTCTGATGATACTGCCTAAGGGAAGCATGTATAATGTAAACAGAATTGGTCCTAGCACTGAACTCCACTGGAACTCCATAATTAAATTTAGTGTATGAAGAGAACTCTCCATCTAATTCAATTCAATTCAATTCAATTTTATTTATATAGCACCAAATCACAACAAAAGTCCCCTCAAAGCGCTTCATAGATACAGAGAAAAACCCAACAATCATATGACCCCCTATGAGCAAGCACTTTGGCGACAGTGGGAAGGAAAAACTCCCTTTTAA
>NW_005187622.1:313728-320144 GCF_000239375.1 Pundamilia nyererei | reverse complement strand
ATTGCTGCCACTGTGCTTTGAGATTTCTGATAGTTAGGATGACTCGGGGGTGTTGATTCGTTTAAACTAACATAATCATCCGGCTGCAACCAGGTTTCTGTAAGGCAGAGTAAATCGATTTGATGATCAATTATTAAGTCATGTACTATCTACATTAACAAACTGGAGTCTATTAGATAGACATGATACAAATCACTGGAGTGCAGTGCCTGTAATACCAACAGCATGCTCTAATCACTCTAATAGAATATTATGGTTGAGTGGCGGCGTTGCACCTCCGGCGGCATGCCCCGCATCCGGCGGCAGTGTCACAGGTCCGGTGGCCTACCACGGTTCCAGGGGTAGCGGCGTAGCAGCACGGGCAGCCTGCCCCTGGTCCGGTGGCAGCGTTGCAGCTCTGGCGGCCGCCCACGATGGCAAAACTTCCTTGCTGATACCAGGAACTTGCGCGCCCTACGCAGGTCCCGCTGGCATGCTCACCTCGTGCTCGAGCAGAGCGGGTCCCTCCGGCGCGCTGACCTACTGCTTGGGCAGAGTGGGTCCCCGAGCATGCTGATCTCCTGCTCGGGCGCTGCAGCTGCAGGTGGTAGAGCCGATGGTGATGGTGGTGTGGCGGCTGCAGGTGCTAGATTGGGTGGATTTGCAGCACCAACAGGTAGGTGAAGTGATGTAGGTGAAGTAGGCTTATGAAGCAGCGGCTGGGGCTGTGCAGAGCAGTCAGTCCATTCCAGCCCTGGTAGCGTTCCGCAATCCTCTGCTGGCAGACTAAACTCCCCCGAGTGTTCAGCAGAGGATAGAGACGGCCGAGTTGCCGGCTGAGCTACAGCGAACTGAGCTACAGGCCGGGGCAGCAGCATTAGCTGTCTCACAGTTCAGTGACAAAACCGATGTCCTTTTTACTCACCACAGCTGGCTGTTGGAAAGACTGGGAATCCGGCTGCGTTGAGGAGCCTGTTCTGAGAAACCATCCTACTCTAAACTTTAAACCATAACCTTAACAAGTATTCCGGATGGGTGAGAGAAAAAGAAGTCAATTTGGCGTTGGTTTTGTGCGAATGCGCCACGTCTGCGCAGAAACATTGGCTAGGATGTTTTTTCAGGTAGGATGGATTCCCAGAACACCAGCAGTGCAAGCGTTGCTCCCCCGACTAGCCTGATGAGCTGTAGGGCTGTATCCCAATTCAGGGTCTGCAGCCTTTAAGTACGCAGCCTTAACAGTCCACAAGGGCCGCGTACTCAAACACCGCTAAGGCCAGAAGTGCGAGGGTTGTAGGATTGTGAAATGGGACGGTCTAGCCTCCGTCGCGCTGCCCAGGTTGCCTAGCAACCATGATACTAACAGCTGGAAATTTTTCATACAGCTTTGTTTGACAGAAATGAAGGAGAAAATCTTTTGTTCATTTGTTTGTTTGTTTTTACATGAGCTCTGATAGATTTTTTTGAGTATCTGAGGCTGAGACCACAGGACTGTAAAAACATAATTGTTGGGCTTCATTTCTGTACTGAACAGTCATTTAAGATTAGCTAGTTAATAACAATTAGCTAATGTTGTTCATGAGACTAAAGTCATCTGTCACGGTCTGGCTGGGGCAGACCGTATGTGTTGCAGAGGAGGACTCAAACGCAGACCAAAACGTGGTGTGGATTAACAAAACAAGCCGTTTATTGAGGCTAGCAACGAGGGTACAAAATAATAGGGCATCGGTGAAAACTAAAACAATAACCTAAACTGGGTGAACTAATAACAAAACATGAAAATCCTTAACCACAGTGAACTGACAGAGATACCTGGAGATGAGACATGGATGAGCAGACGACCTGACAAAGAATGACTGAAAGCACACACACTAAATAGACACAGGAGGATAATGAGGAAAGTGGCAACACATGGAGAAACAGCTGACACATGAACATAACGACGTCACGGTGGGAGAGTAAAACTGAACACGATGAACACAGAAACACCAGACCTCTTCACAATAAAACAGGAAACATAATGAGACGTAGACATGACAACCCGAACTTGACAACGTAAGACACAGACATGAAACACATGAAGAGCAGGGGAGACTTAACATAGTTGGAAACACGAGGGGGAAATAATAAGAACTAGAAACACCGAGGCATGATAACAAATGAACTTAGGAAACCTGAAGGGCTTACATAAACTAATACTCAAAACGCTGGGTCAACAGACCCAGGATCATGACATCATCTCACTTTGGTGATGTAAATATAATATGGCCAACTTTAAAGTTATTATATAAATATATAAATTCCCTCTTTCTTTCCCCCAGTCAAGTCTGTCCTGTATTCAGCAAGTGAAAATAAAATAAACAATAAAAGGTGAATCAAATGGACCATTATGGCAAGGCTGGGATGGTCCACTTGGTAAAGTAAATCCGTTGGGCATCTTTCTCCACCTTTAGACAATAATTCTGATGGCAAAGGAGCCAAACGGGACAGGCAAAAAAAAGGGAAAAAAAGTTATTATATAAATTATTATTAGTTATTACAACAGTGAGCTTGAACTCTGTGTCAAATACTGAGCTTCAGTAAAGATTCAAGTTGCATTTATTTATATTTCCTATCACCTTAAATCTTCACTCAAAGAGAAGTGTCTGTTACAGTGTATATATAGATGTATTATATATCAGAGACAAATATTTTTCTTTTAATATTCCTTTATTGGGTGAGAAAATCAGACCATGTCATAACTGCTTTAAGTCATACAGAATAGATATCAGAGCCTTAAACAGGCTGACTTCTGCTAAATGGGTCAAACTGGGCAGAAAGTGTCCAAACACATAACATCCTTATAGAATATGATGTAACACTATAGATCAACTTACCTCAGAATATATAAAGCATATAAACAATTACAGCAATATGATGCAACAAACACAGCAGTGCTACTAATCCAAAATACTCAAAGCTTCATAGAACTGGAACAAACATTTATTTTTAGGTCCATTCTGCTGCTGATACATACTTTAGGTTTCTGAACATTAAACTTGTTGCTGCCTTTCATAGTGTGTAACTTGAAGGCCCTGAGTACTTTCTCCCACACTGAAAACACTGGAATGATCAAATTATTTGAACATTACCTAATAAGACTGATTCAGGACAGACAGTTATGTTAAACTTTTCCAGCAGTCCTTCACAAACAGGGAACAGTCTGTCTATTTTCTCCATCTGTCAGCTGCTGCTGGCTCTTCCTCCTCCTCTTCCTCACACACTGCTGAGTTTGTCCTGGTGGATCATCAGGGGTGCAAAGCCTCACAGATGATGTGCATCAGTGGGTCCCTCAGTCTGTCCTCACTCTGGACACTTGCAGTTGTCACACATGGAAATCAAATGTGTGATAAGCTGCAGGATTCAAACACAAGTGTAACTTATTAATACATGTTCATACTTTTATTACACAATCAGAGAGAAAGAAAAAGAAAGCGAGTGCAGGACAGACAGACAGGTGACAGTCTCAGGTGTATACACTGCTACAAACAGGAGGATTTAGTGTTTGTGTTATTACGAGTGCTAAACAAGAAGAGTTCCCAGATGGTACAGTGGACACATGTGTGACTCCTGTGATTAAAGCATCTTTCTTTCAGCTTAACAAGTGAACCGTCAGCTCGTTCAAACACACGTTAAAGTCCGTTTGGCTCGACACCACCGAACAGAGGCAGCAATATAACATAGCTAACATTAACAGTGCAGTGAATCCTGCTTGTGCCGTGATATTCAGGACTGCAAACCGAGCAGCATCACTGACTTTCAGCTTGTTGTGTTTGTGGATATACGACTGACTTTAATTATCCATGAAATCACCAGATTCTCTGTAAGATTAAGGCCAACTATTGAACGGCGTATATTTTAAAGGCTTTAAAACCAAGTTAACACAGAAAGTACAAACATCACTAATGTCACATAACTTTGCCGACATGTGGCCAACAGTAATGTTTTAATGTTCTTCGTTATTTAACATTCGCACATAAATAAGTGACACAATATTCGGTACTTAATTTTGAAAGTTTACTCTTCGGCCGCTCCGTTTCAGCTGTCTGCCGTTTTTTTCCGCAAAATTATCCACACCCACTGCCGCGCTATGAAGTCCAGGATATGTTGGGCCATGAAGTGGCCTAAATATATCAACAAATACTTTTGAAAAATATATTAAAAGCTTTCAGGCGACGTTGGATGGCTGGTGTTTATCCTTTGATACACAAGATGCAAGGCGTGCCATCATTAACTATTAAAAAGGTTTGGTGATGAAATATCTGGTTTGAAATACAGAATGGGAGGAAAGGAAAGCATTCGTCTCTATAAGCTTGGTCTAGTAATCGAGAATTAATTTTTCAGAGTTGGGGAAAGGCTTAAATAATTAACTTGATGATATGAAACATCCAGTGATTCCTCATGTCTCTACTTTAATTCTACGTCACATTCATAAGTAATTAGGATACTGTGGGAGCACAAAGAGTGGATGATAAATGATTACAAACCCTTTTGTGTGAGGTAGAAGGTAGAAAACTATGTACTGTAGCATTGTTGCAGGAATGACAGTGGTGGTCAAAGAACAAGAAAAGTTTTGATGTTCAAGATATTGTCATCGTGGCAGACTCCACTACTCCTTGTGGATCCTGGTTGGTAGTGTGGATGGGAGTGGCACTTTTTTTGGCACTTAAAAAAATAGAATTGAATAAAAATGGAAGATAGAAGGAGTTGGAACAGTACGAGTCCCATCACCCCCTGGCTCTATTCTAGCTGTGCACTGCCTACTCAGAAGATGAGAGATTCAGACCGTCTCTTTTTGGGTACTGGGTTCATAGAACAATATTCAAGGCAAGACAAAGATAGGAAGGAGAATTGGGAATAAAACCATCAAATGAGCATTTACACAGACAATACACCATCACCACCAAAAGGAAAATAAAGAAACATAAAATATAATATGTCAACAAATTTGTCTCTCTGGCCATGTTATGTCCCTGCATCAGCTGCACCAATTTTACTGGTTCCACAAGAAAAAGGGACAATACTACACATCCACAAAGGGAACCAGTAGGCTGGGCCTGCAACTACAGCTGTTTTATTATGAAATCTAACTGTTATGCTAACATGTCTCCAGTGTGTGCTGTTATAAAGATGTGTTCTGTTGTTAATGGGGGTGACTGTGGTTCAGGGGGTTGGGAAGCTTCTCTTGTAACCGGAAGGTTGTCGGTTTGATCCCCAGCTCTGTCTGTACTGGTTGTTGTGTCCTTGGGCAAGACACTTCACCCTACTGCCTACTGGTTTTGGCTGATGGCGCGATATGGCAGCCTCGCTTCTGTCAGTCTGCTCCAGGGCACCTGTGACTACAACTGTAGCTTGCCTTCACCAGTGTGTGAATGTGAGAGTGAATGAATAATGGAATTGTAAAGTGCTTTGAGTGTCTAGAAAAGTGCTATATAAATGCAATCCATTATTATTATTATTATCATTAATGATGAAGTCATGTTGAGTTGTGCTGAGGTTGAATCAGTGAATAGTTGTTTGCTGCCATCTTTTTCTTGTGTGTCTGCTGTCTCTGATCTCTCTGTTTGATCTTCTCTGATGTCTCCAGACTCTGTCAGGCTGCTGAATGGTTCCAGTCTGTGTTCAGGCAGACTGGAGGTGAAGTCTAACCAGAGCTGGTCCTCAGTGTGTGAAGATGACTTTGACCAGCAGGATGCAGAGGTGGTCTGTAGGCAGCTCGGCTGTGGGCCTCCTTCGGTCCTCCAGGGGGCGCTCTATGAAGAAGTGGAGGCTTCAGTGTGGAGCAAAGAGTTCCAGTGTGGAGGCCATGAGTCTGCTCTCCTGGACTGTAGAAGCTCAGGCTCAGCTAGAAACAGCTGCTCACCTGGCAAAGCTGTTGGACTCACCTGCTCAGGTAGAAGAGGAGCTGCAGCTTTGATCTGGTCAAACTCACTTTATTCTTTTACTGATGACTCTCTGCTCCTCTCTGCTTTCTGTTCAGATAATGATGTCAGGCTGGTAGGAGGACCCAGTCGCTGTGCAGGTACACTGGAGTTAAAACATCTGGCAGGATGGAGACCATTGTGTGGCTCTCATGATTCCTGGACCCTGAAAGAAGCAGCTGTTTTCTGTGAACATCTGGACTGTGGCTCAGCTGTTTCTATAGAAAAGCGACGCTCCTCACGCACATCTGCATGGTTGATTACACCTGAGTGTGTTCTATCCACATCTCTTTTGAGGGGTTGTGCAACGACAGATTCTTCTTACCAAATCCTGAAACTAACCTGTTCAGGTAATCATACTGATGATATCATCCATGACTTCATACAGTGGGGCAAAAAAGTATTTAGTCAGCCACCGATTGTGCAAGTTCCCCCACTTAAAATGATGACAGAGGTCAGTAATTTGCACCAGAGGTACAC
>NW_005187622.1:308154-312393 GCF_000239375.1 Pundamilia nyererei | reverse complement strand
TCATGGATTTTTTTTTTCACATTCTGTCTCTCACAGTTGAAGTGTACCTCTGGTGCAAATTACTGACCTCTGTCATCATTTTAGGTGGAGGAACTTGCACAATCGGTGGCTGACTAAATACTTTTTTGCCCCACTGTATATGACAGAGATTTATGAAGCTGTGAAAGATAGCAGCAAGATTAGCAACAGACTGTCTCCAGCAGTCACAACATGGCAGAACTTAAGAAATCCTCTAAACCAATGTCCAACCAGCCTGAAGGACTCCTTCAGCCTAACAGCTTTCAAAGTTCATAGACAAGTACAGACACAAAGGCTGTAGGATAATTAAACTAGTTAACAGGTTGTTTGGGAACAGGGAACAGGACAGGAGGGAGGAGAACCTGAGCTGACAGCAGGAACTAAAACATACCTTGGTCCTGTTGTAGCTCTATGTGATACTGGACCACACTGATCACACCTGTTCTGGTTCGCACCAATTGCACATGCTCACTTGAGTTGTATCTTTTTTGTGTGGGTGCATCACGAGAGTGCCATGCTTTCATATGTTAGCTCAATCAAGTGCTAGACTAGTATAAAGAAAAGATCTTTCTGTTATTGATGTGCAGAACCGGCACTCCAGTACAGCACATCTGGATCAGCTCTTTCTGTTTAAAAAGTCCTAACCTCTGTTTTTAATAAGTAAGTAGTACAGAGCTTTGATGGAGTTATACCATTGTCAGAATCCTTTAGCACAGGCGGGGGGTGTGGTAGCAACCCTCAACTCCAGCTTAGTATTCAATCAAAGACCCAGACAGAGTTTTAATTCATTTGAATGCCTTATGGGTACCAAGAAATGACTTAATACATTTCTTTTCAAGTAAAAATGTAACCATTAGAGAAAATGACCCAGCTGTCTTAGCTAATTATCAATCAATCAATCAATCCATTTATTTATAAGCAAAGTTAGACCTGGTAGTAGCAACCTTATCAACAAAAAACTGTAAAAAGCTTCCACAGGTGGCTGAAGTAACCTTCACACTGGACACAGGGCCTGTAACAATTATTAGAGATGATGTCTGATACTTAATACTTCGTTTTTGTAGTTTTGATCTTTTTGCCATTTTCCTTCCACTTTTCTGGAGGTCCTTCTGAGAGTGATATTGCTTAACCAGGGATTTGTTTTAGGTCTAATGTACTTAGATTTAAAAGGAGGAACAGCATCAAGAACATGCTGAACAAAGTGAGCAGATGATCAGCGCTGAGCTTAAGGGAGTAATTGTCCAAGGGAAGTGCACCAATATTCTGATAAACAGCAGAAAAACATCCAGCAGTAGCAGGAGGGATGATGCAGAATTTGCACGCAGGTAACAGAGGTTTAACTCGGGGACATGGTGCAGAAATTTGGATTATAACAGGCATCTGACCAGAAAAGTTGAGCTTGCAAATGTCAATATCGCGGAGCTGCAGACCACAAGATAAAACTAAATCCAAAGTATGTCTATGGTCATGGGTGGGATCCCTGACTGATTGAACAACATTACAAGAGTCAATAAGATAAGGGAAATCTTTCACAAGACATTTTTGGTAGCAGCAAACGTGAATATAAAAAACCCCAGGAATTAGAATGCTGTCAAATCTTGGTAAGATCCCAGATAAAAAGACAGAAAGGTCTTGAAATGAAATCCTTGTTAAACTTGGAATGGTGATAAACAAGTGCACCCAGCACAGGAGAATAGAGTTCCATCATAAATAATTGGAGTTCAAAGCTGCCCCAAATGTCAGAGGTGAGAGACCGGCAATCAAAACAGTTTTTAGAAACAGATGCAAGATCTCTGCAGAAATCTCAGTTAGCTATTAAAAGAAATGCATTCCATTCTCTTATCCTTGTCAGGGCTGCAAGGGGGCTTTAGTCTATCTCAGCTGTCTTTTTGCAATAGGCAGGGTACACCCAGGACAGGTCGCCAGTCTATTGCAGGGCTAACACAAAGAGACAAGCAACCATTCACACTCACACCTATGTGCAATTTAGAGTTACCAATCAAGCTAACCCCACTGACTCCATGTCTTTGGACTGTGAGAGGTAGCCAGAGTACCTGAAGGGAACCCACGCACAAATGGGCAGAGCAGACAGACAGACAAAAAGACCGAGGTCCGATGGCAGAATTTAACTCAGGGACTTCTTGCTGTGAGGCAACAGTGCTAACTACTGTGCCACCATGTTGCTGTCATTTTACCATTCCTTTAAATTTAAGTTTTATTTATACAACAACAAATCACAACAGCAGCCACTTCAAGGTGCGTCGTTTTGGAAGGTAGACCCTACAGTAACACATACAGAAAGAAACCCAACAATCATATGACCCCCTATGAGCAAGCGCTTTGATTACAGTGGGAAGGAAAAACTCCCTTTTAACAGGAAGAAACCTCCAGCAGAGCCAGGCTCAGGGAGGGGCGGCCATCTGTCGCTACTGGTTAGGGTGAGAGAAGAAAGACAGGACAAAAGACATGCTGTGAAAGAGAGCAATAGATTAATAATAAGTAGTATTTTATCAGAAATACAAACAAGGAAACCCAGCCTGTAACAGTTTAAAGACGATTCTCTAAACCATTACTGTGAATTCCTTCTGTCTGTACAAGAACATAAAACTTGTTTATATCAGCCTAACAGTGTAAATTAATTACACTGGTGTACAATTCAACCATCAGAAACTACAGTCGTGTTCAAAATCCACTCATCATGGTGTGAGTGTCAGGATCATTTGGAGCTTTCAATCAGTTATTCGAGCTGTTCTGTTTCCAGGGTGGAGTGTTTGCACAGCATATATCTTTAATGACTTTAAAAATAAGAAGTGGACACACAAATTTGGATTTATTTTGGATTGTAGCATTAACAAGCTTGTGGTATTTCACCATTTTAAATATTGCTAACACCAAAATGCTCCACCATTCCACCTCTCATGAATGAGTCAAGCCTCTCTCTTTCACCTCAGATTCAGAAGATTTTCTGTGTTTACAGACTTCCTGGTTCAGCCAGTCATCTCTGTGTCCTCCATGAACGGGGTCTCCAAAGCCCAGCAGCAGGAGCTTCGGGTATCAAGGGGCTCTAACTTCACCATCAGCTGTTCCATCCAGCCACAGTACCCAGGAGGCTTCTTCCAGCTCACCTTCACCTCCTCCAACACAGCATACAACTACACCCAACCAGCTGTCAATCACTCTGCTTATTTCCTGTTTCCTGCTGCAAAGCTCGCCCACCAAGGAAACTACAGCTGTGTTTATCACGTCTATGCTATCGCTCGTAACTTCTCCTCTGAGAGCTGCCTGCTGTCTGTCACTGTGTCAGGTAAGCTGAAGCAGAGACTCTCAGATGTTTACAGCTTTGAAAGCTGAATGAGTTGATGACCCTAAGAACCAGGTCACCTGGCTTCCTGAAGGATATGTTACATTCCAGTTGAAGTCGGAAGCTGGAATTTCTGAGTTTGCTGTCAGAGTTTTTGATGATACCGTTTATGACCTGAATCCACATTAGCCAGATAAAATCGATGTTTCAGTGACATCTGTCGGTTTGAATTCTTTTTAAGCCCGTAGAAGCTGTGGTTTGTTATATGCTAATTATTTTTCCAACTAATTATTTTTATTTCAGCAGAATGTAATTAAATCCAAGAATGTAATGTGGTAATTTATTACCACATAATAAAGTTATTACCACTCAAGTTATTACCAAGTTATTACTACTCAATTACTAGTGGTAGCTTCTGTTTAATAATGAGGAACCAGAGCTGCAAAATCTAAGGAGCTTGGAAATAAAAGCGTCTGGACTTTTTTAAGTTTCCTGAAGATGTTTTACATCTCGTCTGAGAAGCTTATTGAGTTCTAAGTTTAAATGGTGGAGAGTCACAGATTTAAGCCCTATGGGGCTTAAATCTGTGACACATAATAATCACATATATGTTATTAATAAAAAAAAAACAGGCAGTTCAGCATTTTGCAGCTCTGTAATAAGCTCTGCTTATTACAAAGAAATTACCAGCCTCTCCAAAAAAGTTGATTCTGTTCATCTGGACATAGTGTTTTGTGGGAGAAACGTTTCGTCAAGTGACTTCTTCAGTCTCAGCTGACTGCAGGTTTCCCCAATCTTATAAACAGTACATTTGCATAATGACTGAAACCAGCCCACTGAAGGAACAATGGGCTGGGAGGTCAGTTCCTTAATCTTAATTATGCAAATTCTCATGACCATTGATCAACAACCACTGACCA
>NW_005187622.1:292510-306967 GCF_000239375.1 Pundamilia nyererei | reverse complement strand
TGGATGAGTGACGAAACGTTTCTCCCATAAAACGCTACGTCCAGATGAACAGAATCAACTTTTTGGAGATTTACTTTCCTGGATGATTGAGAATGCATCAAGAAGAAACTACCAGCATTAATTGAATGGTAATAACTTAGAAATTACCACAGTATTACGTTCTTGTTTCTCCCTTTTTATCCTACTATTTTCACTTTAATACAAAGATGAATGTGTTTTTATCAGCTCCAACAGATTTCACAGTTCTCATCACAATGCTCATCCTACCGCTGACTCTGCTGCTGGTGATCACTGCCCTTTATTTCTACTGTCAGGTACTGAATACGTGTTTGTATCTGAGAATGAAGCCCTCTGCCTGTGATGCTGTCACTCTGATCTCTCTGTTGTCATCTGTCTCCAGGCCAGCAGGGGGCAGAAATCCAGCAGACAGAAGAACACTGAGCTGCTTGACTCTAATCAGGGTGTTTGTGCAGGTGAAGGAGGGACGGCTGCAAATAAAGGAGTTCAGCAGGACCGCCAAAGAGCTCATCCTACAGCCACATGAATTAATCAGCTGATGTGAGCGACCATCAGCTCAGTTTTCTGCTGAAGACTTAAATCTGTAAACACACCTCACTAACAAATATCTTCATTAATTATTCTGAAATGTGTAGAGATAGATCACCCACCAGGGAAGGTGGTGAGGCAACATTTTAAAAATGCACAGTGTAACACTGGAATGTGGATCATTTACACTGCAGTCAAACAGGCCTCAACATCAGCTTATGACTTCTTGGTAACCACTGGTCACTATGGAAGAATGTGGATTCCTTCACTGGCAGTCTTCTGGTGAAATTGGTGCTGCACTGAAAAGCTCCCTCGCTTTGGTGTCTGCAGGCTGACGAGCTCGCTGCAGTTTGCATAGAAAACACAGATTTGTCTGCAAAAGTTTGCCAACTGCTCACAGACTACGTTCAATATCCTTTTACTTCCATTTATGTAAGAAAGACATTTTTAGTATTTAGAAGAAGTAGTTGCTGTGATGTTTCATGCTGTGTTTTCTTTTTAATTACTCCTCTGGCTTTTATTATCCACTCTTCCTGTTTGCATCAGCCAGTAAAGGCTCACATTCACTTCATTCTGTAGTGTCATGTGTTTGCATTTGATCCTTGGCCAACAGGATACTGCTCCCTTCATCCAACACTAACATCACAGAAGAACACAAGGTTATTGTCTGCTTCCTTTATCCTTAATAAAATGTTCTGAGTCATTTTCAAAATAAATATGTGCTTTAATTGGAAAAACATTTATTTTTTGTAAAGTGGTATGTTATAAAAGTATGTCACGCATCAAATAAACTAATGGATGTATACTCTGAATATAACACAGAGAAGGAAAAGTTTATAGTTTGTAACACTCTAAACAAATATTTAATTAAGAAGGATAAGTTAAACTTTTGTAGATTTTGCTATTAAATTGTTGGGACCAGAAAGTACATTACACATTATTCAAGAACCATCAGAGGTTGATATTATGCCAGTCACCTCAGGTGACTACATGGAGTCATTTTGGAGATTTACACACTTTTTATATTCACCTGCAGTTTTGGTCATTGCTCATCACTCTGCTTTTTACAGGAATATAAATCCTATCACAGTAGATAGATAGTAACTCTAACTGCTGACAGACACATGTAAAGAGTACAAACCTGACACTTTTTTCTTTCTTTTTTTTGTGAATTAAAAAAAAGTGTTTCTTTTTATTTCTCCGTCAGAGTGCAGACATGTCTGCTGCCAGCAGTCTGCGATCTGAAGATCAGTTTCTGTGCTGCATCTGTCTGGATGTGTTCACTGATCCAGTCAGTATACCATGTGGACACAACTTCTGCAAAAACTGCAACACTAGACCTCATCTGAGGGTCAACACCTTCATCTCTGAGGTGGTCGCTCAGTTCAAATGTGAAGTTCAGCAGAAGGCCAGCTACAGCAGCTCAGAGCAACAAGCTGCCAAACCAGGAGAAGTTCCCTGTGACATCTGCACTGGAACCAGACTGAAGGCCCTGAAGTCCTGCCTGGTGTGTCAGGCGTCCTACTGTCAGACTCACCTGGAGCCTCATCTGACAAAGAAAGGTCTGAAAAGACATCAGCTGATTGATGCTGTGGAGAACCTGGAGGGCAGAATGTGTAAGAAGCACGATAAACCTCTGGAGCTGTTCTGTAAGACTGACCAGACGTGTCTGTGCACGCTGCTCTATTTCAGACCACAAGAACCACGAGTTTGTTCCTCTGAAGGACGAATATGAAGGAAATAAGGCAGAGCTGGAGAAGACAGAGGCTGAAATTCAGCAGATGATCCAGAAGAGACGACAGAAGAGTCAGTGAAGATGAGTAAAGGTGCTGCAGACAGACAGAAAGCAGAAGGTGTTCAGGTCTTCACTGCTCTAAAGAAGTCTGTCGATAGAGGCCTGAAGGAGCTCATAAAGGAGATCGAAGACAAACAGGAAACAAAAGAGAAACACGCTGAAGGTCTGATCAAAGATCTGGAACAGGAAATCTCTGAGCTGAAGAAGAGAAGATCTGAGGTGGAGCAGCTCTCACGCTCTGAAGACCACCTCCACCTACTCCAGCTTCTTGTCCCTGAAAGCTGCTCCACCCACCAAGGACTGGAGAGGAGTGAGCGTCCGTCCACCATCATACGAGGGGACTGTGGTGAGAGCTGTGGCTCAGCTGGAGGAGACGCTCAGGAAACTCATGAAGAAGAAGCTGTTTGAGGCTGAGCTGAAGAGGGTCCAGCAGTATGCAGTAGACGTGACTCTGGATCCGGATACAGCAAATTCTAAACTCATCCTGTCTGATGATGAAAAACAAGTGCACTGTGGTGATGTGAGGAAGAAACTTCCTGACAACCCAGAGAGATTTTCTTACTGTGTTAATGTTTTGGGAAAGCAGAGTTTCTCTTCAGGCAGATTTTACTTTGAGGTTCAGGTTAAAGGAAAAACTGACTGGGATTTAGGAGTGGCCAGAGAGTCGATCAACAGGAAGGGAAAAATCCCACTGTGTCCTCAGGATGGTTTCTGGACTGTGTGGCTGAGAAATGGAAATGAATACAGAGCTCTTGCTGGTCCTCCAGTCCCCCTCTGTCTTCAGTCTGGTCCTGAGATGATAGGGGTGTTTGTGGATTATGAGGAGGGTCTGGTCTCCTTTTATGATGTAGGTGCTGCAGGTCTCTGATGGTGACAGATGCACCAGTCACCCGTGAACAACTGCACTGTAAAATCAAATTAGTTCACAGAACTAAAAAAAAACAAAAAACAATGCAAAAAATCTAAGTAAAGCTTACTTAAAAGAACTACGTTAGGACAGCTTATTCATTGCAAGTATACAATACTAAGAATAACTTGATGTTTCTGACTGTGAAATACTAAATGTTTACCCACAGATAAACATTTCAAGTTCTACTAAATTAAAAAACAATTTGTAGCAACTTGCACAATAATGTTTACCACTCAGTTGATGTCTTTCTGTCCAACAGCTCCATTTCTAGACTTGTACGAGTTTGATGTAATGTGGGGAGTGCTGGTCCCGAGCCTCAAAGACAGTAAGAAACAAGTACAGGGACCAAAAAGTTATTTAGAAGCTGTTTTGATCCCTAATGGTTGTGCAGTCATTATAACTTACAAGACAGAAGGTCAATGTAGACCTCATACAACCAAATTAGACTAAAAACACCGTCTATTACTGTGTCTGAATGTGTGGTACCACCACTGTCAGTTTAGGCCTAAATAAATACGTGTTTAAAAAAGAACACCTAATTTAAATGTAATCATTACATGCTTGTTAAAAGCTAACATCCAATATATAAAGTTTCTAATAAGCACAATGACCTGATAAAACATGTGGCAGTGCTTACCCAAAATGTTTCATATGATTCAAACATGGGATTTAATTAAATTCTTTAGAAGGACAAGCTGAATTACTTTATTTTCAACTATAAAGCCAACCTAGACTTTAACTATTTAACAACCCGGTAATCTGGTTATGGCTTTGGACTTTCACAACAAAACCTGTCTAAACACGTTTTGTTACAAAAAACCCACTTGAGATCTGTGACATTAATCGATGTCACAGATGTTGAAAAGCAATCACAAAGCATTGAAATAAATACAGGGGTCAAAATATACAGTTCATATGTTATAAAGGTTTGTATGGATTAAAAACAAGCCCCGCCCCCTAACGGCTGCATCTTCTGAATAAGTTTCATCTGGGCTCTTATAGCTGCTCACTTTTCTATTTCAAACAATCAACAAAAAATGTATACGATTTTTATACAAGGTTTTTAAAGCTGCAGGGTTCATTTTTAAGTAACATGAGCTGAGATGCAGCAGCATGCACACTGAGCATCGGTGATATGAAAAGCTAGGCTAAAACTGGCTAGTTAGCAAGTTCATAAACCTGGTGCTAAACTGAGAGAATGCACAAAAACAGTTTGAATACATTTCCAGTTTACTTAGTTTTTCTAATTTATATCAACTCAAATAAACTGAGTTGATCAGCTTTTTGAAAAGTACCGGTAACTTACTTAAACTGAGCTCTAATAACAAGTTGATAAAAATGGAGTTTGGTCTACTTAATTAAACACAATATTAGATTTTATGCCATCAGTGGAAACATCAAAGCCAATGAGATATCCTATTGTTTTGTCAGCTTGCAGTAGTCTGGAAACAGCTTCAGTCCCAACGTGCTTTTATAGGTAGAAAGATTTCAGGCAGAGGACAAATAAAGATCTGTGTGGATTTCAGTGTTGTAGACAGATGTGGTCTTACATGTGTTGCAGATGTAAGCATGACAGGAGGAGAGAAGCTCCTGAGTGGTGTGTGTAAGACTGCAGGTTATCAAGGTTACTCAGTTTAACAGTATGATTGCAGTATCAAAAACATCTAAAATGCTGTGAATAATAAAAAAAGAGAGAAACTAATGAAATTCCAACCAGAATACTGAAATGAGTGAACACACTCTAACACTAAGCTAGAACAGCTCTGTAGGAGACGCCTGGGAATTAAACGTGCTGTTTGGTGTACTTCCACATCATGACCAGCACGTGGAGGCAGAGTCCTTCTTCTGCCGTCGGAGAACTCACATTTACAGTCTTTTCGGGCTCATGTTCAGACTTTATCACTAATATTATCACCTTTATTCTTTTAATTTTTTAACTCGCATTTATCCTCTTTGGACTCTGAACCTCTGCATGTGTAAACATGAATATTCAGACTACATTTATAAATTCTGCGTTCATCAGCTGATCGTCTCTCTCTGTCTCGGCAGAAATGTTTCTGTCGAACTGTTCACTGTTTTTGTGTTTGGTCTGAATTTCTTTGCACAGTTTAGGAAGCTTTCACCCTCCGATTACTTTCCCTTCTCCTCCACCTCCTCCTGCTGCTCCCCACAGTGCAGGGAGGAGGAGAAAGGGAGGAGGAGAAAGGGAGGAGGAGGGCTCAGAGATCTGACGCAGTGAGCGGCTGCTCCTTTACTTCCACTCCCCGCTTCCAGGAAGCGACACGGAGGCTCGGAGAGCGCTCACAAACGCGCACATCCACCAGGACGGAAAGAGGCGGAGGACAGCTAATGGAGGCGATGAGGGCGGCGGCGATGACTGGAGGAGAAGCGAGGCTCCGGAGCTTCGGTTTAAAGCCGGAGCTGTGAGCGCTGAGGTCTGCCTTTATTGTGTGCTGAGTGGCGCAGGAGAAAAGGATGCCTCCGCGCACAC
The DNA here is from genome assembly GCF_000239375.1 of Pundamilia nyererei. Taxonomy (NCBI): domain Eukaryota; kingdom Metazoa; phylum Chordata; class Actinopteri; order Cichliformes; family Cichlidae; genus Pundamilia; species Pundamilia nyererei. The sequence goes on along the minus strand of NW_005187622.1, from coordinate 301,225 downwards.
GCCTCCCGCTCCTCTCGACAAACTCGATCATTTCCCGACTCGAAGCGGATCGTCTGCCCTCTCAAGAGGAGGGTTTGTGGGTGAGGAGCGCGCTGATTTCTGAGGGACTCCGTCCACCATGCTGCCCGCTCAGGATCCATGAAAACTCTCAATGAAAACAAGGAGAAGGAGGAGGAGGAGGAGGGGTCCGGCTGCAGCGCCATGGAGGACAAGGAGAACAATCTGAAAACGGCCAGGCTGTGGAGGGATGCCGCCCTCCGCTCCAGGAAGCTGCGGAGCAACCTGAGGCAGCTCACTCTCTGCTCCAAAAACAACCAGATCATCCTGCCAGAGGACATAGCCGACATCGAGGCGCTCAACCTGGGGAACAACTCCCTGCAGGAGCTGCCGGACGGCCTGGGATCCTCCCTGAACAACCTGCGCGTCTTGGTCCTCCGCAGGAACAAGTTCAGCTCTGTCCCTAGGGTAGTGTTTGAGCTGGGGCGGCTGGTGGAGCTCGACATGAGCCACAACTGTTTGAGGAGCCTTCCTGAGGGCGTGGGGCAGCTGAGAGGGCTGAAGAAGTTGTGCATCAGCCACAACAAAATCCAGCACCTGCCAGCTCAGATCGGAGCTCTGCAGTCTTTGGAGGAGCTCGACATGAGCTTTAACGACCTGCACGATTTCCCCAGGTCGTTCTCCGGCCTCGCCCACCTGCGAACTCTGGATGCAGATCACAACAAGCTGAACCAGTTTCCCCCCGAGATCATGGCCCTCAGTGAGCTGGAGGAGCTCGACTGCTCTGGGAATAAGTTTGAGGTGTTACCGGTGGACGTTCGGAAGCTGCAGTCCATCAAAATCCTGTGGCTCAGCAGCCTCCACATGTCCTCCTTACCCCACACTTTCTGTCACCTGCAGCACCTGGAGAGCCTGATGTTGGACGGGAACCACCTCAGAGAGCTGCCCCCCTCCTTCGGCAGCCTGCAAAGACTCAAAATGCTCAATCTGTCCTCAAATGACTTTGAAAACTTTCCCCAGGTTATTTTGAGCATAACGGGATTAGAGGAGCTTTACCTGAGCAGGAATAGACTGATTCATATTCCAGAGGAAATCGGCCAGCTGGGGAAACTGGTGAACCTGTGGCTGGACAATAACAGCATCACATATCTGCCTGACTCCATCGTGGAGCTGGAGAATCTGGAGGAGCTCGTTTTACAGGGTAACCAAATAGCCATTCTTCCAGATAATTTTGGAAAGCTTTCCAAAGTGAACATTTGGAAAGTGAAGGATAACCCTCTGATCCAGCCACCGTATGAGGTGTGCATGAAGGGAATCCCATACATCGCAGTGTATCAGAAGGAGCTTGCACACTCTCAGTTTGCCGTGAAGCCGCGGCTCAAACTGGTCCTGATGGGGACCCAAAACGCAGGGAAAACCCGGCTGAGGCAGAGCCTGGTGAGCACGCAGCAGGACGCCAGCAGTAACCAGGGAAACAAAGGAATTGAAGTCACCAACTGGGTGGCAGACGCTGATCGCCACCTCACGTTCCTTGTGTATGACCTGTCAGGGAAGCAAAACTACGACCTGATCAAACCCTTCTTTCTCTCCCCCGGTGCTCTCTACATTCTTGTCATCAACCTCAAAACGTACTCGCCCAAGAACTTTTACACCCATGTTGGGTATTTCCTCCACCTGCTCTGCGCCAAAGTGCCCCATGCTGTAGTCTGCTTGGTGGGCACGCACACAGACCTGTGTGCGGAGGTGGAGGTGGAGGAGAAGACTCTGGACATCCACAGGCAGATTGGCCTGCAGGAGAAGAGGGACATCCAGAGTTTAAGGGGGCTGGCACTGCAGGTGGACCAGGCTCTGGAGCAGGGCTACAACGTCCGCACCTCCAGCCCTCACATCCTCTTTTACGGTGTCACTGACAAAAACCTGAGGCGCAGAAAAGCCCAGCTGCAGTATATGCTGAACCACCGGCTGCAGATCCTCTCTCCTGTCCTGAGAGTTTGCTGCACAGGTGCTCAGAGGAACATCCCAAGGCTGAGGGAGAAGCTCATGTCCGTTGCAGAACACAGGGAGATCTTCCCCAACCTCCATCGTGTGCTGCCAAAGTCCTGGCAGATGCTGGAGGAGCTGCACTTTAAGCCCAAAGACCTGTGGCTCTCGTGGTGGGACTCAGCCCGGCTGGGCCTGCAGGCAGGGCTCACTGAGGACCGGCTGCAGAGCGCTTTATCCTACCTGCACGAGAGTGGGAAGCTGCTCTACTTTGAGGACAGCCTCACGCTAAGGGAATACGTTTTTCACAATCTTCCACGATTCATCGCAATTCTCAATGTGTTCTTCCAGAGGGATGAGTCCACCCTGCTGGACCGGCTCCTCTCTGAAGGGGAGAGGGGGGACAAGGGGCGAGTGAGTCTGGTCATAGAGGACGAGAAGGGAGAGAACCTCAGGGTCACCCATCTGCAGCACCACGTTGAGGGCTTCCTCCAGCATGGACTCCTACCCTCTAATGTCATCCGCTTGCTCCTCAGACCGCTCATCCAGACCCAGCAGGACCTCCATCTCATCATGGAGCTACTGGAGAAAATGGGGATCTGCTATTGCATAAACAAACCCCGCAGCAAGCCTCTGAATGGCGCGACTGTGTGGTACAAGTTCCCCAGCTACGTCAGCAGCGAGGAGGTCCAGGTGGATGCTTCAGCCGGCGGGAGCTCTCTGCCTCTGTGTAACTTCTTCTCTGTGGAGCAGCTGCACATCCAGTACAGTTTCCCTTTCCTGTTTCCTCCTGGATTGTTCGCACGCTTCAGCGTGCAGATCAACAGCCACGTGGTGCAGCGTTCAGACAGCAAGCACCAGATCTTCGCTTATCGGGGTAAAGTTCCCGTGGTGATCAGCCACCGGCCTGCCAAAGGAAAGCTGCAGGTGGAGACTCTTTCCATCGCCAGCCACGCCTCACTGCCCAACATCTGGACTGCCTGGCAGGCCATCACTCCACTGGTGGAGGAGCTGAACATGCTGCTGCAGGAGTGGCCTGGTCTGCACTACTCTGTACATGTTCTCTGTTCCAAGTGCCTCAAGAGAGGGTCGTCCAACCCACACGCCTTCCCAGGTAAGACCTCATTAATCTCTGTTTCACTCACCAACAGTCAGGATGGGGCTTTGTCCCATATACATGCAGATCAATCACAGACTCACTTATAGCTGTTTATATTAACACTGTTATATGAATAAAAGTAAAAGTACTTCTGAGTCACTGTGTGACCCTTTTAACTGCTAATGGAAACCTGAATGCTGGATGCACAGGGCCACTGGGCAGGGATAGGCCCTCCAGACCAAAAATTAGGAAATTTCTGTACTGAAACAGCTCAGTAGAGTAGAATAAACTAAAACAGCTCATAGAAGTAAAATAACTTAAGCTTTCATACTTAAGAGCTACTTTAGTTATATTTTTGTCACATTCTGTTTTATCGAACCATTATTTTGTTTTATCATTGATTATATTCACTATATTTCTGAGTGAGGGTAAATCTCACCGTTGATCTTATACAAAAACACAAAAGCATATGTTGTTTGTAATAAAAAATGAAAACTATTAAAGCTCATTAAAGTCAGTTAAAATGAAGTGAAAACATAATGTATTTTAATATGTATAGTGTGCTTTAATGTATTATCATTATTATTATTATTCCATTTTCTAAATGTAATAGTTTAAAGAAGATCGAGGTGATTTAAATGTTTTTCATTTAAAATTCCTTTATGTAGGAAACTAGTTGAGCTTGTTTCTTCAGAGGTTTTCAGGGTGGCTCTGTGAGTCTGGAGTCTGAGATGATGGATGTCTGATCTCTGATTTCACCTCAGCAGCAGTGCCTGCTTTTTATTCCTTTTTATGACTTATGGGGCGACTTTTATAGGAGTAAAACTGGCTAACAGCAGCAATGGGTTAATGACCCAGTGGAAGGTTGGGTGACGCCCTGCGGGCCGCTGACTTTGTGCTTCACTGATTGCCTTTTTTAGCACTTTGGGCCGTTTATTCCATTATACTGAAGAGGAAGCAGACGTTTCTCCAAACGACGCTGTAGACCGAAGGGTTTTGAGTTTTCTTTGAGTGTAATGGACTTCACGGTGTTTCTGCTTCCTGTTTGACTTCACTGTAACATGAGCGTGACATTTACCTCCACAGATTCGCTTTAGTGCTTCTGCGGCTCCTGTTAATCAGATTCAGTCACGCCCTGAATCTCAACGAGGCTCCATGAAACATGCAGAGGATGCCTCAGAGAGCCGAACAAAAGCCTCTGACATTAGGTTAGACAGAGAGGAGGAGGTGGTGCACAGAGGTGCAGGATGCCCCCCTCCCTCCCCCTCTCCCAGCCTCGGGGACATAGTTAATCCTGCTGCTTGTGTTTGCAGCTGCAGAGTGACCTGCTTTCAATGCTGCACCCGTAAAGCGGTCAGCAGAGTCACGTGATGCGATGTAAGGTGTCGCTTACATCATGCTGCTTTTATTGGATTTATTCACATTAGATCATCAGCAGCCCAGTGCAGGCTCACTCAGCTCAGAGCACTTTTTAAAGGAAGAAAATTGGTTTTCTGACACACACACTCCCACAGGAGGAGATGTGCCACGGTCCTTATCCTGTGGGGAAACACCCAGAAGTTTCTCTTTAGTCCTCATGAAGCTCCAGGAGGTGGAGTTGATATTTACTGTCATTTAAACAAGCCAAATAACCAGCTGACTAATCAATAATCAAAGTAATCGTTTGCGTGAACGTCGATCAATGATAATCAGACTGATGCAGACAAAAGTCTCTGTCTGCTCTGGGAGATCTTCAGGCTCTGATCAGGATCAGCAAGTTGGGGGACAAAATAAAAGGGTGGAAGCACAAAGGGTGTTTCTCAAACACGTGAGGTCAGTACCGATAAAGAAGTCGTCTGATATTCTCAGTTTTAGTGCTGTGAATCTGCTGTGATATTCATTTTTATTATCTAAAGTAGATGTTCTTGATGAAGCTGATCTGCGTTGTTTCATTCATGCTTTAGTTTGTGTCGCTGAGTTTTTGGGGTTTCTTCTCCCGACTGTCACCGGGTTCTGCACAGAGCAGTCTGCATTTTCTCTCTGACCTTTCAGTTTAAAGTTCTTCTGACGTGACACGTCATGATTTAGTTTTTCCACCTTCTGTTGTCCAGTTTTGTTTAGTGTGTGAACTGCAGCCTCACTTTCCTGTTCTTACTGACAGGAATGACACAGTGTGCTCTTCAATTGCTGCAGCTCATTTGCTGCTAGGTTCAAAGATACTGTTCTGCATACTTTGGATGTAACAGGTGCTTATTTGAGTTCCTGTTACCTTCTATCAGCTTGCTTTCCATAGAGCGGCAGTATTATATTTTTTCTGTAAACTCAGAAATGTTTGTGGGAAATGGCAGCACATCAGCAGTTTCTGAAACACTCAGACCGACACCATGCCACACTCGGTGACTTACTGTAGATCAGCTTTCTTCATCAGTCCTATCCCCAGTTTGAACTTCAGCAGGCATCTCGGCCACGTCTACATGACTAAATGCACCAAGCTGCTGCCACGTGATTGACTGATTAGATACTGATGAGCAGTTGAACAGATATCTCTAATAAAGTGGCTGAGCGTCAACCCCATTTTGGAGTCGGTGCAATCAAATTCAAAACATTCTCATCCTGAGGTGTCACATGGACCCTGCAGATCTTCACCTGCTGCTCAGTTTTAATCAGCATGTTGGTTCATTAACCCTCTGCAATGAGAAATGTCGAGTCAGTTTGAGTAAGTTTTCTTGCAGGGTCAACAAAGAACTGTATTTAAAGTTAAGTAAACACACCCTGCTTGATAACAGAGGATGATGAACCCTGGGAATGAAAACCGCCCATCATATCTGACTGTAAAAACTGAAACACATTTTTTAAAATGAGCAAAAAAAAAGATCAATAATTGTGTAATAAATGTGGATTGCACAACACTGGTCACTATATTCTTCATTTCCAGTTAATACAGCTGCTGTTATTGTGTATATATTTCTTCATACATTCTTATATAGTTCTATATTGTGTATTTTGTTGTACAGTTATTTTATTTTCAACTTTAATTTATATATTTTATCTTATTCTTTCCTAGTTAAATTTACCCTTCATTCTAATTTGTGTTGTACAGTTATTTCATTTTTAACCTTAATTTATATTTTATTCCTTCCTAGTTAAATTTACGCTTTTTAATTTTTCATATTTATTTCCTATCTTATTCATAGCCTTTTCCTTTTGTTTTCTTTAGGTCACGAGCAGTTGTCCAAGCATTTCACTACATATCGTACTGTGCATGACTGTGTACGTGACAAATAAAATTTGAATTTGAATTTTGAATTTGTAATTTCAAGGTGGACCCTGCCTGGTCTGAAATATTTGATGCAAATATGATTCATGATGTTCAACGAGTCGTTTTATAGCTTATAAGAGAGAGAAAGTCCTCCGTGAGAGCTCCATGAGCTCGAACATGTCAGGCAATTCTCTTTTTCCTTTCATTCGTGGAAAAAGAAAGCAGATCTTTTTTTTTTTTTTTTTTTTAAAGAGAACAACTTTGTTAGTGGGCAGCCGTGGAGTCACTTCCTCCCAGACATCAAACTCAGAAAAAAGGGTTTGTCCTGCAGGGAAAGTCCAGCAGCGGCTGTCAGAGGAAACAGGCTTCAGGTTCAGTGAGCGGACGCAGGTGCTGCCCCGCTTCACGATTAGATAACAGAATGTGGACAGTTTAGAGTTCTTATGATTATTTTGGTGTAAAGGTTTGATTCATGTCACAGGAAAAAAAAGAAGACAAAAAGATCTAGAATCCTTTAAAAAAATGAACACAAGTAAACTCTGAACAGAACGTGCAGACGTCACGGTTAGCTGGTCAAAGCTCGGCTGCTGCCAGAAGCAGCCAAACTGCAGTTCCTCTGACGTCCAGCAGAAACTCCAGCAGTGACTCAGTTTTCTTACTGTGGGTAACAAAAACCAGAATAGGAGATTGTGGGGATCCACTCTATTATCAATCTTCTGCTTTTTATTCATATTTAAAGATATGCTTGTTTGTTAAAGCACAAAATGTTTCCTCCTTCATGACACCTGTATGGAGGAGAATGTTTTCATAACTCACCTGTTTTAAGGCTTAAACTTTGCATGATTATGGGTGTGGCTGACAGGTAGATGGTTGTAGTTGTTACTTGTCTTCGAGGCTTCACCTGAACTGGATCTGTGGAGCGTGTTTGTGCTGTTGGAGACTTTTGAAGCATTTTTAATGACCTGATCTAATTAATAACGTGGCTGCAGTGAGGTAATTGTACTAACAAAGCATCCATGAAGCTTCAGTTGTGCTGAGTGAAATTTGAGGGTTTTGATTGGATGTTGCTGAGAACAGTTAGCAGATATCTGAGTCTGTGGATGCAGACTAACCTGGTTGTTTAAAACTGTACTCTGTGGTTTGATTATCATCACTTAATGAAAGAGAAAATCTTCAACATGTGTGAAAACTGATATTCTATTATTTTATTATTTTATCGATAGAGGTCAGGTGGGTTTTTTGGGGGGTTTTTAAACGGTTAAACAGGATGAGAGGAGCAGCTGTTATTGGATAATCGAGATCAGCAGGCAGCGAGGGAAAAAAAGGGACTTGTTTTGGTCCTCTAACAGTGTCCACACACACACACACACTCTCATACCTTTGCAAGCAGATCTGCCCGTTAACGCTGGTCAGCAGAATGTTTCTTCGGGCCTTTTATGGTCATGATATTTTTGGCTGCCGAGCGTTGATCAGTTCGGCTCCAGGGAGTCGAACAGACTAAACATAGTTTGTTCTCGCTGTGGAAGGAACTGAAAAATGTTTGCGTTTTCTCACACTGTGTTGTGTTTCCTCCGTTTGTCTCGCTTCACTGTGACCTCAATGCAAACTCTGCAGCAGGTTCGACCCGTCCTTTGGGGCCCCGGGGTGCACACTGTACACGGCACTGTCATTATTCCCTGACTCACCTGTGAGCTACGCGGATGATTTCTTCATCAATTTATCAGTGATATCAGTATGACTGACCACAGTTCTGATATTTGATGATCCGTTTTTTAAAATTCATTTTTATGTGAAAACTTGTTGTTTTCAAGCTCTGAGATCTGAGGCTTGTGGAAATGATGGAGGCGTCCAACTGAAACACCTATTTGCGATTGCTTTGTCAGTTTTCAGTCTATATATCTTTTTGAAGCACATATCATCTGTTACAGTTTTTTTTTTAAAAACATTTAGACTGTAAAATAAAATGGTAATAATTAGTCAGAGGAGCTCTGTGTGCACATATCGAGCAAAAATACTGTTTGTTCTTCACTGTGAAACACACCACGCTGATGGCTCAACTGTTTGCTTTTGACTGAGTGCACACAAGTGTGGTAAACCTGTGACCTTCACCTCAGAGTTCACATTGACTGTGCAGAAACTTCTAAAACGGTCTTTATCAGCCCGACTCTGGGTCCTTAATAACAGTTTTGTCGTTTAAAGGTTGCTTCTGATAGCATTTCACCTCTGACCAGCTGTTAAAAAAGAGGGAAAAGTTGTAAAACTGTTGAGTTATTTTAAAATCTAAGAATTATTGTAAGATCATGCACTTTCTGATTTGTAGTGATGCATGCGCTCATCATTCTGTTGCTTTCTTCTACAATCTGCATGTGGTGTATGTTGTCCATCATATATATATATATAT
>NW_005187622.1:261291-284099 GCF_000239375.1 Pundamilia nyererei | reverse complement strand
TATATATATATATATATATATATAGATAGATAGATAGATAGATAGATAGATAGATAGATATTACACACATGACTGTCAGTATGACAGTCCCGATGCCTTTTGTTGTAGAACTAACATTAAAATGATTTAGGGAAATAATTTAAGATGACTATAGTTTGATCATTTGGCTGATCGGCTCAGCTGTAAAATAACTTGTATATTTCACGTTGTTTTGGCTTCTCGGGGAGTCTGGACCTTCACTGTGACTGGTGGGTATTTCTGTCAGCCTGAAGCAGTCGATGTTAAATACCTCTCTGAGCTTCATTGGAAGTCATGTTGGTGCCAAATTAGACAGCAGTCAAAATAGCTTCTGCTCGAACATCCTGACTTCACAGCTCCGACTCATTGGAGCTTCAGGACCTGACAGGAAAGACTTAGTCTGAGCACATGCCCACAACGTGTCCTCCACAACAATCCTCAGACTGGAAACCCAAAACCCAAACAGACCCAAAGAGACTGTACTCTCACTGACAGTAACTAAGAGTTTATGTTCTGTATTTAGAATTTATTTATTTATTTAATCTTTAACAGAAGTGTGCGTGTGTGAGAAGGACGTGTTGCGGCTGTGGTCTGAGCACTTTCACTCTTGTTGTGCATCTCCAGTTAATCCAGTTAGAGGATGTGCTGGGATTAGCCCGGGTCCGATGCAGAGCCTCTTTAACTGTCGTGCTGCAGTCAGTGCAGTCTGTATGCGACCTACCTGCCCGTCAGGTGTTCACGCCTTGCAAATGCCGACCTCCCGCACTTTGTGTTTTCACCGCACAGAGGTGGTTTAGCCTCAGGCTGCCGTGGCGTCGCATGTTTGCCCATTCTGAACCTGAGCCAGGTATCAGTCTGGGCGTGTTCAGACTGGAGGCTCCGACTTTGGATTAACTCACTGAGCTGTTTGTCTGAGCAGGATTTCATTGGACGGGACATAAATCAAATTTAAATCATTTGATATGGAAATATGAAAACAGGGAGCCTCCTGGGAACACATTTTAAAGACATTTCCATATGTTTTTTTAATTACCGTGACGATGTCACAGGTTTTTACTGACTTTAAAAGTTCAGCCTTGAGCAGATGTAGTGTGTAAGCAAGCATCATCTGATTCTCACTCTGAAAGCAGAGTTACAGATTGTTTGGCAGATAATAAATCTTGTGTATGCCAGCTAAAGGCTTTTGTGTGACTGCTGTCAGCAGCCTTTCACCAAGCATCGGCTGAGCACTCACGGAGCAGTAGAGCTGGGCGATATGAGATTTTTTTCATATCACGATATGTTTTTTTCATTTCAGGCGATAACGATATCTATCATGATATAAGCCAAATAACTATATTTGTAAGATTTAAATGTGCCGTTGCTCACAAGTAAAATGTGAAATAATCAGCAGCTTGTTTTGATTTAAATATTTATTTCCCATAATAAGTTCAACAGGGTAGATGTACTTAAGAAACATGAGACTTTTTCAGATAAATAAAGGCAAATATTGCAAACTATACAAAAGGCAGCCGCTAAAGCGTTAAGTTTCAAAATAGATCAAACAAAACAGGCTACTAAATTGTCAATTCCACTTAGAAACCAAATATTAATTATAAAAATAAATCTTAGTTTGTTTTACAGAAGAACAGACAAAAGGTCTATCGCAATAGTTTAATTTTTCTATCGAGAAAAAGTTATTTCGCAATACATATCATTATCGTTCTATCGCCCAGCTCTACGGAGCAGTGATTTTTATAAATCACTTGTTTAAATTCTATCATGAGTCCACATGTGTAATGAGCCTCTAAAGATCTAGTCTGAAAAGTTTTACACTCAAACCAGAGTTTTAATGGAAGCAGTAACCTTCAGAGATCACTGTAACAAAAACCAGAATGGGGCATTGTGGCGTTCCACAGGGCTCGATTATCGGTCCTCTACTTTTTATTCATGTTTAAATTATAACACAAAATTTTACTTCCTTTATAACAAATGTACAGAGGTAAACTCGGGTAAAGTTCATATCCTATTATCAGACTGTGACGAAAACTTTTCACATTTAATTTTTCAACCAAACTTAAAACATTTCTTTTTAACTCTTTACCCCTTAAACACCTACTAAATGTAACCCTTGTTTTCTCTTTTGCGACTTTTGCAGTTTAAGATTTTTTTTTTATTTAAGACATCAGAGAATGAAGGGTCATTATTTTTCTTTGCCTTGTGATGTTTGCTTGAACAAAGAATCCGTCACTGAGGCGTCCACAGCTGTCACACGGCTCATAAACATCCCAGTGTGTGAAGAATCCGCTGTGAGGCCTCTGTGAGCATCTGTGATGGTCTCAGGTGAGCAGTTACCTGTGTGTGAGGATGAGGAGCGACATGTCTGAACTCGTCAATGTTTTCACTGAGTGCCTAAAAGAGGAACTCGTGCTGGATCTGACGTCATAAACAATGAAAGCAGTTTATTTTAGACGCTCCATTTATGGTTGTTTGGGAGCTTTCGGTGAGATCATGTGACCTTCACCGGACAAACACTGATGTTATCACTTTGGGGAACTTTGGTCTGTGCTGGAATAAAGAAGCAGAAGGTTTGTGGTTTGTTCTCAGATGATGAGTGATGGTTGGCTTTCAGGCCACCTGTTCAGACACGTCCGGTTTCTGTGAAGTTTCAGCACCAGACTCGAGCTTCGCCTTGATGGGACAACCTGACAGGCATTTGTGTTCTTTCTGTTCATGTGAGTGACACGTAATGAGATGGTGAGGAAGGCAATCCCGTTACATCACCACACTGTAATCCCGCTCTGTTTGCTCAGACATGTGACTGGCAGCGTGGAGGATTTCCTCATCATCTGACCGCAGATGAGTCGACCTGAAGAGAGTCATCAGGAGAAGGGATGGGAAATAAAAGGAGCTGAAGACCACTCCTGATGTGTAATCTAGCTTAGAGTTAGAGAGTTACTCATGCTCAGAATGGATGAGTCATTTAACTTCTGCTTTTAGACCAGAAACGCTGAGCGCAGACGTGCTGTTTGCAGCATGGCCTTTTGACTCTGAAAAAAACAAGTGTAACTGAACATTCATCAGTTTTCAGAGTTTTGACGGCTAAATCACAGCCTGGCCGCAGCAAGGTGTTTGGCTGCTGAAAGCACTGCTCCCCGCGAGCAGCTGTTTGTCAGCTCAGTAAATTAGGAATCCCGACGCCCTTAACATCAGCCCTGCAGCTACTCAGAAAGCAGCCGCCGCTCACAATAAGAACACATCCGTTTGTCTCTACAGTTTCCTTCCAGGTTTATTGCTGGCACTGTTGGCTTTATTTAGACAGCACTGGGCCTGCCGGAGGTGGAAACTCAGCCTCAATCTTTCAGTCAGCAGCTTAGACAATAAACGCACCGCGGGAGGCCCGTTCATTGATCGCAGCTCACAGTTTCAGTGGAATTTAAGAAGGTAATGTCGAAAGTGAAAAGTGGGAGCAGCTCAGTGAGGGCTGCAGGAACGCATTTGTTCCCTGGATGCAAACACAAACCACGTCTGGAACACAATGTGTGTATTTAAGATGATTTTTATGGGGATGTTAACCGCCAGAAGCCTGATTTATGGTTTCTGTGCACAGACTGATGTGGACTTTGAGCCCAGCAGACAGTTAGAGCTGACACTGGTCTGCAGTGTTGGTGTCCTGTGCAGCACACACTAACACTGCAGTATCAATGGCCTGTCACTGAACCTACCTGTCCCTGGGTTTTTTGCACCTTTTGGCTTGCTTTCCAACAACTACTGAACACAAAAGTTTGCAATTTTTGGAGCAGCATATTCCTGCTCTGATTTCACCACTGGCTGAACCTCTGACGTTTACATTGTTTGTATTGTACATACATCCAACTGTACATCCTGCAGTTACTATGTACAGAAAACAAACTTTGTTCATGCTGCAGCTCTTTAACCTTTAACCTTATATTCCGGCTCTCTCTGTATGTAAAACTGTTCTTTTGCACGTCTGCTTAGAAGCAAACTCCATTTCCTGTTTCAGCACTTTGCACAGCGACAAAGTTAAATCTAATCTCCATTCTGCAGATAAGAAACTCTTCATGTCTCATTAAATTCCATATTTAAAATGTTTTGGCTGACACACTCCCATAACGCCTCTAACCCAGTGAAGACCAGCTGCTTTTATTTCACGTTTTCAGCTTTGTGCAGATTTTTAAAAAGTCACGGCTGAAACGGGCGGAATATTTGCCTTTGCTTCATATTTACTTTGTAGTTATCCTCCTGTGATGGCACAGAGATCTCGCCTGCTCATAGAGTTCTTCTACAGGAGCGCTGCTTTATTAACTTTTACACATTCAGTGATTACGAGCTCTGGACAGATGGATCCAATCGCCACAGCTGCTGTCGTCATGCTGACCCACTGTTTGCTGAACTGAACAGTCTTCAGCCATAAAAACCACTGAGATACAAACACAGGACTGCAGTGAGGAGAACCGCTGCGCTCACTAAACCAGAGCATTTACAGTCCATTAGTCTGACCTCCAACACGTTACCGCAGCCTTTTTCTTTTCCCGTCATCAGAGAGGGAGCAGGCACAACGTGCTGCTTAAGGTTAAAGTGTCACACTTGAAGCTTTTTGCCTCCTACTTCCTGTTGTTTCCAGTTTGTTAAACTCTGAGTTCAGTCAGATTTGGTGCTTTAAGCTGTAATTCATGTTTTTGAACCATGAGGTCAGGCCTTCAGATTCTTGTCTGGTTAAAATGAGCTTTCGGTTTTTGAGTAACACAGGAAGTGTGTGTGTGTGTGTGTGTGTGTGTGTGTGTCTGATATTTAGCGCTCTGCTTATTATCAGGATTATGTAACAGCGCTGTGGGGTCATGTGATCAGACTGCAGGATAATGACCTCGCAGAGCAGAGGACGTCGAAGAAGCTCCGACTGGTTTCACTAAAACACTGAAAACAGTCCAGATACATGATGTGATGAGAAGAGCCTGATCTTGAAGGACAGCGTCGGTTCATTTGAGGCTGGTTGATCCTCGGCATCTGTTGACATGTTCAGAGTGAAGGTGCATGGCAGAAACAGAGAAGATAACGCGGCATTCACAGGGAGGTGATGAACATGAAAATAAAAAAGATGTGGGTTTTATATTCAAACAGTTTTTAAAACAAATAGATGTTGAGAGTGATCGTATGCATGAAGATGTTTGAGTTAAGGAGGATAAATGCAGACATATTTCATGTTTCTCTCCCGCCTGTGTATTGTCCTGAGTTCACCTGCACCATTATAACATTTTACTTCCTGTTTCCCTGTTTGTAGCTCGCTGTGTTACTGCCCTTTTCTTCTCCTGAGTGAGTTCACCTGAACCGTTCTGTCCAATCTTTACTTTATTTTCTGCCTTATTATTATTCATTTGACTTCACCTCTGCATTACTGTCCCTCTTTCATTCTTTCACCTTTTCTCCTTTCTTCCTGTTCTCACCCTTGTTGTTGTCTTCACTGTCCCGGGTTCACCTGTGTTGTATTTTCCTCTGCTCGGTGCGCAGCTTTGTTTATCCTGTGTATCCTGGTTCTGTTCCAGAGCCTCACTTTCTTTCTGTCGTGTAGCAGAAACGTTCTTTACTACCTGCTCACTGTTTTTGTGCAAGCGCATCGCTGTGACGCGAACTCTGTCATATTGAAACCAGAAGTTGGGTCACAGCACGCCAGCCTGAGTATGTCAGGGTGGAAAAATTGTGACCTTTCCAAAAAAGATCCCTTTTGTAAAATGTTTGCTTTCTGTCTGACTGAAAGGAAACACTGAAATACGCTTCCTGGAACTGAGATTTCCATCGGGGGCATTCAGCGGCTTACATAATCAGCTCGTTTATTCAGTTTTATGTTGGAGGAGGTGGGAAATATACCACGCTGAAATAAGCCCAAATTATCTGCTCAGCTGTAAACCATTTAATGTCATTACACAACAGCTGGACACACACACACAGAGGGCGAGTGGAGGATTATTAGCAGCAGATTTCTGGGGAATCCCGGAGTTTTGGAGAGAAAGCCGAGGCCGGGATGTGAGAAGAGCTTCAGGCTGTTTTGCACAGGGAAGTGAAAGTTTCTGACGTTTGTTTTATTTAACGATCAGAGGAAATAGAAATGCTTCATCATGAATCCTCCTTACATTCAGAAGAAGTGAGATATGTCCGTGGTAGTAGTGTTGGTGAGTTTCACAGCAGCTGTGCTGATCCTGAGCGGTTTTAATAGTTGCCTGTGAAGCTCAGATTCTCTGGCAGGTAAATCACCAGAACAGAAACACAGACGGTCCATCGTTCACTGTTTGGATCCTCAGCAGCGTGATCACATTCCTCTCATACCTCCACAGCAGAGATTGCCGTTAATCCTGCTGCTCGGGTAGCGTGGCTGCGCTCAGACCTGCCGACTGACCGGCTGCAGTTATTTCTGGTGGTTTTCCTGCGCTCTGGAAGTAGGCCACGCATTCCTGAGGATCGGCCTCACTGCCAGTACAGCTGCTGATCACAGGAGATTAGCGGTGCGGTCACGGTATCTGGGTCTGCCAGAGTCTGAGGCGGCTCTCTGAGACTCATCCCGCCACCTCATTCTGCTCCATTTCACATATCCTGGATTTTATGGAGTGCAGATCCTGCTCGCACACTTCCTTGGCTCAGGGCGGCAGAGCTCACTGCTCAGCGGCGTTCAAACTGATGCTGCTGTTAGGTTACAGAGCAGAAATGTAGTCAGCAGATTTAGTTTTTCATTCCTATCAGCTGCTGTGGAGAAACTTATTTTCAGCCAGTTAATAATGATGTGGTAATATAATCTACTAGATTCTCCTGAAACGTCCTTTTCATGAGTGTTTCAGTGTTAGAGATGGAGCAGAGCCTTTTCTTTGTGCCTGAGATCCTGGTGTGGTGTCCGGGGTCTGCACTTCTCTGTGTATTTATAGTTGGCTGTATTTCACAGGGTCAACTGTGGGCCATGGAGGTTTTCTGGTGCTTTGCTGCTGGTCTTTGGTTGAAATGCACATCGCGAGCTGCTGTTTTTCACCCTTGACCTTTGAGTCCTGAGCTGCTAACAGTGGTGACAGCAGCAGCAGATGTGAAGGCACATTCAGTGACCTTTAAAGCAGAAACCAGAGCTCGGCCGCCTCGCGGATCCTCTTCAAATAGTCCTCGACGAGAAAAGCTGCGCAGCGACGAGAATGAATGAATGAGGAGCAGCTGCTGCCAGGCTGACAGAGGCCATCGGCTCAGTCTGAGGATTAACACTTCAGTGTGTTAAAACGGAGGAACACACACACACACAGTGAGGCCTGGAAAAAGACAAACTGCTCCTGTTAACACATGCGTGGGTCTGCACGTGCTCAGTAACCCCCCGATCATCTGAGCTGTGTGCTCTAATAAACTATGAAGCCTTTATCAATCAGATCCTTTGATACTGATCGTCGCTGATATGGAGACTAAATGTTTCTCAACCACAAAGTTCAAACTTCAGTCCTGATCAGAGAAAAATGATAAAGTGTACCGGGAGAGTGCACTTCGGTGAGTCACCTCTTTAAACTGTATTTGGTTTAAAGTTTGCTCGGCTGTTGGAGCCTTTTGAAGCATTTTTAATGGCATCACCTAATTTGGCTGCTGTGCGGGTAGTTTGTGTCACAGTGGCCATGTTTGTCTGTTATATACAGTATATGGGTGCTGGCTCTGCAGCTGCTTCATGAGATAGTTATGGAAATAAAAAATAACTTATGGGCTGAAGCATCTCCACCCTGTAAACAACGAGTCTCAGTGAGGACAGCAGCAGCTTCACGGCTCTCAGCAGGAGAGCCGTCCCCTGATGTCCCCTGAAATCTCTTGGCAGCGATTTAAGCAGATTTCTGCTCCCGTGTGATGTTTTGTTCTGAGCCGGGTCGTCGCCGTGGCCTAGTTATCGCCTCGCTCTGTGTGCAGCGGTGAAAGCAGAGACGGGATCGTCCCTCATCAATATGGAGCGAGGGTGACTCTGTAGACTTCTCTGTGTGGCCTCTCCGGCTTTGTGAACAAATTTCTATTTCAGGTCGAAGGCTGTAAATATTTAAACAGCAAATATTCCAGCAGGATGAGTGACGCCAGGAGGAGCGAGGCGAGACTGTGAACAGTCAGCAGACCTGTTTGTGTTCACAGTGATGAACTGATTCACACATGAGATGAGCCTTAAATACGGTTCTTTACTGTCACGTCACATTACTGAGGGGCAGCAGGAGCTCGTCTGTGTGAACACAGTTTCCTGTTTAGGATGAGGAAACGTGAAACTGTCAGAGTAACAGACTGCTGTGTTTACAGGCTAATCGGAACCGGGGAGTTTGGTGTTATGAATTTATGTAGAGAGCTAAATCGTGGCCAAAAAAGTCACTGAAATAAAAGAAATCTCAGCAGAGCATGAGCACTGGAAATTCTTCATAATGACTCCAACATTCAGCTTCAGCAGAGAAAAAGTAAAAAATGAGACTGTTTTAAAAAGTGGAACCATCAGATTTTTTGTCAGCGTTGCTTGAAAAACTTCCAGAGGGTCGGACTGGCTGCAGACTAACTTCCTGTTTCAGCTCTGGAATAACCTCCCCGCTGCAGACGTTCTCTCACAAATCCTCAAAGTCGTCCTCACAACAGAGGAGGAAATGAAATCGGAGGTCTGGGCAGTTTTTGAATGGAGTGAAACTACTTCTCTCATTTTCCAAACATCCCAGTGGGAGTTTCCTGGATACGGGTACACTTTCCCCTCCTCCTCCTCTCTGCGAGTGGCGGCTGTTCCCTTTTATGGCTGACAGCAAAGGAGCAGGAGGGAGGACATGACTCCTCTACCTGCTGATGGTGTTTGAGGGGGGAGGAACATTCCTGTTCCTTGAAATCAGGTCTTTGTGGCTTTCTGCATGACTCTTCTCAGTCAGAGGGAGGAGGAGGAGGAGGAGGAGTTATTAGGCTGTGGCCTAATTCAGGGCACACAGCCGGATGTGTGAGCCGTCAGCTGCGTCCACTGATGAAATAAACATCTGATCTCCGGCCGTGGCAGCAAAGCTCAGCAGCAGGTTAGAAACAAACTGTAGCTGAAGTGACTTTGAGGAGCAGGAGCTCCTGCAGCCACACAGCCGGTGGCAAAGACCTGCAGAAATACTCAGATGTAAAATATCCCAGTACTTCCGGTTGCTCTGCAGTACTCGGGTTTAATGAAATGGTTATGATAGAGCTGTTTTTCCTTACAAATAATCGTCTCTGACCGTAACTCTGACTGTGTCTGTGACTGCTGGCTTCAGGCCAGCAGAGCCAGCAGCTGCAGACACTTTGAGAGAACGCACACGATCAATAAGCCTAATGGTTTAAGTGCTGCTGAGACGGACGGACAGACGGGCTGTGAGTGATGTTGGAGGCAGCTGATGTAAAAACATCCGTCGGAAACAAATCTGCTTCATTTCTTTGAGTCGTAGCCCCCATGACACCACCCGTAGATTTATAATCACCTGTTCTGGAGCCTGTAGGTAAGTTAGCGGTGTGCTTAGTTCGATGATGGCATTAAAAATGCTCCAAAAGGCTCCATGTTGTTATGAAGGAGGAAACTTTTTGTGCTTTGACAAACAAAAGTAAAATTTACACATCAATAAAAAGCAGAGGATCGATAATAGATGCCTGTGGAACTCCTTTGGGTTTTTGTTACCCACTCTGATGGTTTCTGCTTCCAGAAAAACTCTGGTTTGGGTGTAAAATACTTACGGCTGGATTTTTAGAGGATCATTAAAGATGTGAACTCATGTTTCTTAACACAAACTCTCAATCACTCCTCAGGAGTGAAAGAAGCCATCTATGTCCACTGTGAGCGACCATCTTTGAACAGAGGCGGGGGTTTACGACACCAACTCTCTGCCATCTATAATCCAGTTTTGAGATCCCTCCCCAGAGGCCTTAATGCCCACTCACATCCTGGACCATCTGACCTCAGGAATTCGCATGATAGGGTGGGGCCAGGTTTCACAATGAGCACACCCGAAACCCTGGCTGATTGGGACCCACACCCAGTTTCACACCTTGGCTCAGGCGATTAGAGGATCATCAGGGGGTCCTTTATCCCTCTGTGGGGGGAAACTCCCACTAGGTTTAAATCTGGGACTCCCCACCATTTGGTGAAAGGTGCAACTTAAAGAAGTCCAGACGCTTTTCTGTCCAAGCTCCTTAGACTACGATGACCTGGATGACTGAGAACCTTCACAGACACAAACTCTCAATCTTCACAATAACTTGGACGTGTTTATTTCTTCTGTAAAACGCGCTGGATATTAGAGGAACTGCAGGTTTTGGCTCCTCAGCCATCACTTTGCTTTTCAGCTCTGGAGCTAGATGATTGGTTCTCACTGCAGCTGAACGTTTGAGATGCAGTTTTGTGTAATATCAGTGACTCACAATGATGACAGGAAGCTGCTAGAAGGTCACAGCTCGAAACCTTGGCCTTCCTGCTCCGGAGAGCAAAATGATCTGCCATACCTGCTGGTCTGCTGCTCTGAAGGCACACTGGGACGAAAAGCCAGATTAACAGATTGATCTGACCAGGAAGAATTATTCTGAAAATCCTGGAGATTCAACATCATTCAGCTCAAAATGTGGCAGGTCACCACTGTGCACATCTGCCACAAATCATCCAACATCACGAGCACATCTGGCATTTAATTTGTGTAAATGTTCACGGTGACAGAAAAAAAGTAGGGCTTCAGTGCCGAGCTGCAGGAGGCTTGCATTATCTCTCTGCAGGTTAGGATATTAGGTGTGTGTGTGTGTGTGTGTGTGTGTGTGTGTGTGTGTGTGTGTGTGTGTGTGTGTGTTGCTCTGCAACAACAAACACCCAGGTGGAGCTGAGTGTCGGACAGTACATTATGAAAAACATAAACAGAATTAGCATTCCTTATGAGAACATAAGGAATGCTAATTCAAAATTTGGAAACTGATGAGATTTTCAAAATAAAACGGGAAATAACAGCAACTCAAACGTGTTTTAGAACGGCAAGTGGTAACAGTACGGGAGGGCGTGTCACACGCTTCCTGAGGTCATCCGTCATCCACCCTCATCAGTACATCCATCCAAAGATGGAGAGCGCTAATCATTTCATAAAGTGCAGCTTAGAGTTATAAAGAGAACACGTGGCTACAAGCTCAAACTAACCCAGTCCAGTTTTCACACACTGAGATGCTGAAGAGCAAGAAACAAACATGGATGGAAAAAGATATTAAAATGATTTATAAACATGGTTTGAGTAAGAAACTGAATGCCGGCGGAGCTCGCGTGAACCTCCTCAAGCAGTCACCGGCTGGGCTCTGAGCTGTTCGATGAGGAGGGAGCCATAATGATGATGAAGGAAAAAGGATGGCTGTGTCGATCTGCAGATGGCAGCTTTTCTTTGTTTGCCAGAGAAACACACGAGGGATCACACAGGAAGTGTGTGCGTGATTTTAATCGTATTTTTATCCACAGCTGAAACACAAACGATGAGGACGCCTTATAAATGGAGACGTGCACAGGAACGGCGTTCAGCCCTGCAGGAAACTGAAGTCAGAGAGCCGCCTGTGTGCAGCTCTGAGCTCAGACCTGTTACTGCTTTACAGAAATCTCGCCTTGTTATGAGTTCTAATAACAGTGGAGAGAGTAGAAGAAAAAAGCCCTGCAGAGCACCAGAGCTGAGACACTGAACTAAACATCTCTGCCTCGACCTTTAACCTTTCACCTCCTATAACCATTTCCCCTTTTAAGTATCTTTATCAGCAGGTCATGCTTGAAGAAAATTTAGAGCTCTCGTCATGAAATTCACCCCAGTAACACAAACACATCTATTCCTCCGTACTTTTAAATTACATAAAAATGAGGGGGAAAAATTATCCTGCATCTGAATCCAGGCTGAACTTTGACCTCAGAGACCCTCAGCTGTGTGCACTATCTAAACCTGCAGCTAAACCCAGGACTGACCTTAAACTGTAGTTTACAGAGGAGGACCAGGCGCCCCCTGCTGGTGGGACTCTGCTCTGCAGCATGAAGTCACAGCTGGACGTTGCTGCCACCTTGTGGCCGAATTCATAAAAGCTTCTGCTGCTGCAGGTTCTTACTAAAGACAAGTAAATGGAGTTTAGTGTGAAGGATTATTGTTGCCTGTAGATGTCTGTGAGTCTTCAGTTATTTAAATTTGTGCCAGCAGTTTATTATTAAAAAAAACAACTACAAATCTAGAGGCGAGAACAGGAGAAACTTCCAGAAGCTAGAGGCAGATTTGCCTTGAGATCTGTCTGACTGGCAGATCGGTGTCCACCCAGCATCCTGGTCCAACATCAGATAATTTATTGTTTTATATCTGAAATGCTGGAGGAGAACTTTTCCTCCCTGATAACAGCAGAGCAGCTGCCTCTTCTGTTCCTAAAACCAGCGCATCCTGCTTTCTGTACGTGTGATGGTTTCTCTGTGATGTTTCGGGAATGTCCTACTTCCTCTGTTTCCTGTTTCCTGTATTAAAGCGTCTTTGATGTTCTCGCTGTTGCAGGTGAGCTGCTGAGCCAGCCGCGGCCCGAAGGCCTCACCGAGATCGTCTGTCCAAAGAATGGCTCGGAGCGGGTCAACGTGGCCCTCGTTTACCCCCCGACCCCCACCGTGCTCAGCCCCTGTCTCAAATGAAGCCCCGCCCACCCATCTACACCGACCTGGCTCGTCTTCACTGCGTCACCAGAGCCTCCACCTCCGACCTCCGGCTTCCATCGTCTGTCACCTTTCTGAGCCACCAACCACCACTTCGCGTCCTCCACAGTCAGAGCGAGCAGCTCGACGGGTCTCTGCTTCACGTGTACGTCAGTAATTACAGAACACAGCAGCGAAGGTCAGAGATCACCAGATGCACTTTTTTTGTTTTGTTGTGTTTGTATTTTTGTTTACAAACATTCAGGTGATACAAATAAAAAATTATGATTTCGTTTATCAGCTCCATAAAAACAACGGACACTGCGATGGATAGAAAACCTCCACATTTTATAATCTGTAAAACCAAACATTCGGTTTAATCAGGTTATTTATTTTTTATATTTCAAAAAAATAATAATAAAAATAAATTAATAATACTGTATGAACAAGTATTACTTGTATTGTGATATTACACTGAGGAGAGTGTGACCTGAGTTTTTCCTTCCCACTGTCACCAAAGCGCTTGGTCACAGGCGGCCGTCTGATTGTTGGGGCTTCACTGTATTGTTGTAGAGTCTTTATCTTATCTTATCTTCACTGTTGTTGTGATTTGAATCTTTATGATTCAAATTAAATTGAAATTAAATTTTTTTACTATTATTTTTATATTTCAAAGTATAAAAAAGTATATGTTTTATACAATGACCGTACTCTGTCGTGTTCCTGGAGTTTATTTTTCCTTTTGAAGTTTTATTTGCTTTTCTTATTTTTCTTACTTTGATTTTATGTAAACGTTGCTACAGTTACATTTTTTTACGTGACCGTCAGACCGAGTGAATTAAATACTCTTTGATTTCACCTGGCGGCTATTTAACTTCCTGTTTGTGTTGCAGGTCTCTGACGCCTCTTCACGTCGCACTGAGCGGTATCTGAAGAGCTTCAGTGAGCCCGACGCGATCCACACAGTCTGTAGCATCTAATGAGGGTTCCTCCTCCTCGTCCTCGGTCCCGTTACCGAGTCGCGCTGCTTCACACATTTCTCTGAACAGTAACGCCCACTTCCTCCTGTGTGAATCTACGGCTGTAAAGACTGAAGGACATTTGGATTTTCACTTATTTCGTACAGTTTGTCGGGAGGAGTCTGTGAAACTGAGGTTCGGGTCGCCGCTGGAGACACAGAGCGACTCTGATCACGACGCGCTCTGCGGGAGATCTCAGGTGATGATGGGACAGACGCAGTTACAGCATCAACGCTGTATCAAGCATCAGGAAGTGTTCATTTCACACAGACAATGGAAAATATCAGCAACTCACACATGACTGTGAGAAAATAATGGGAAATAATGCTTACCAATGGGAAACAGTGGGATTTAATGGTTAGCAATACAAAAATACAAAAGCAATGGGAAAACAATGCAAAGCAGTGGGAACAACGGCTAACAATGGGGATAAATGGATAATAATGTTTCACAATTAGAAAATTGATGGAAATTAAAGGTAACAATTACAAAACTATTATGGGTTCAAAATGCAGAAATCGTGAAAATTAATGATTCACAATTTAAAAATGAGGTTACTAGCTAACAGTGTAGAAACTGTTAGCTGTGCAGAAATAATGAGAGTTACTGTTTCACAATTAGAAAACATTGTAAATGATTGGTGATGGGCTCTGTTAGCTGTGGGAGAATGGGGATGAGCTAACGGGGAAACGCATAAGTCTTAAAACCACAGGTGACAAAAGCAGCAGAAAGTTCAACCATTTTTCCTCTGGCGTGTTTTACCCTATTAGTGACCTTAATTAATAAATGAACTTAAGTTCATGAAATAAGTAAAAGAACAAAGTTGTAGAAGCTCTGAGAGCATCAGGGCTTTGAGGGGGACATTTTTTCTTTTACTGTCTCTCCTTCTCTGATGTTCATCAAATTAGGTTCAGTTCATCTCCCATGAAACCCATGAAAAAAGCAGCACTAGCAGGACCATGTAGCCGTTCACTGAACATTTCTTTTTTTGTTATTATCTCGTGAATATATTTCTCCTAAAACATTTCGGGCTGGGACAACAACAGTCACACGATCACATATTATCATGTGTGCAACTATAAACACAATCACAGTGTTTAACCGTGTGACACAAACATTATTCACGACACACTGTAACAGAACTGAACAGGTAACGAGGTTTTAGAGAGAATTTATTTAAAAAAATAAAACTTTTTTTTTTTTTAACTTGAAGATGATGAAACTGATTTTTTTCAGCCGTGAGAAACAGGAATGCTGAGTGTGGAGATCCTCTGACTGAGCTGCTCAAACATTTCCAGTGTGGGGTGTGCAATGGTGTGGGGCTGCTGAGGTTTCGGAGCCTGCACTCGCTCTCAGACACACTGTGATGAACACACTGATGTGAAGGTAGCAGATGAGCCTTCGGGCCGAGGATGTGGCACGTGTACAGATATTTGTGCGTCTTCTAATGAAACCACAGTGATTTCTACATGTTGAACTTCTTTTCACTGTCTGATGAAAACACTGACACGTGCTGATGGGAAAATGTTGTTGTTTGTAAATAATATCTTTATTTTTGTATGTTGGCCTGAGGTGTCGCCACTCGAGCTTTGACTTTCTTTACAGTGCAATGATGTGCATGACTCACTGTGAGGCTGCACATGGGGTTTTCTATGTAGCTCCGTCCAGCGTCTCACAGTTCATGAAATACCAAATAAACAATGACTGCTTTAATACCTGCAGGCCATGTCATTCATTCACGCTCTAAACACAGTTTCACCTTTTCACTGGGAAAATGTACAGTTTGTAGGTCACAACTGCACAAACAAGGTCCAGAGGCCCAGTTCAGTTTAGAATTCAATCAGGAGAAGCCTAGCAGTCAACTAGCAGCTACAACCAGCTGTGTCGCCATCCACCTGTCAGTCAAAAGGCCACACCCCCAATAATGCAAACTTTAAGCCTTGATACAGTTTAAACAGGTGAGTTCTAGTTATTTCTGCTGTAAAGTTTCAACATGGGTCTCATTGCTGCCTCTTCTGGATATCAGAGGAACTGCAGTTTTTGTGCCACCGCTTCATTTATGAACTCTTGGGTGGAGCATTTTTGTGCAGCAGATAACTGGAGGAGTCCTTGGAGTGAATACGAGCACTTATATTTTTAAAATGAAAAATCATCAGACACTTGAAATTCCTCATAAAGCATTTTGTTTCCAGCTTGTGAAAAAAAATGACCACCACTGAATCAATTTTAATTATAATTTCTCTTCCCCACTAGAGGGAAATCAAGTAAAGTAAAATCAGGAAAACACATTATGACACATTATTTTAATAAAGTCATGCTAAGATTTACCTTCATACTACGAATATTTTTTGAGTTCAGGCCCTCCGAATACACACGAGTGGTTCCAGAATCAGTTCTTTAGCATTAGCAGCATTTTTTTCATTTCATAAGTCGAGTAGATATCCACACAAAAACCTTTAAAATGTCAAAAACTGTTTCACTCCTCCTGTCACAGCCTCAGTGTGGGGGATTTATCACAGTGGGAGTAACCTACAGCAGTTTCATGTCTGTGACATTGAAGAACAGAAGCTAACGCTGGTAGTTTGATCTGTTTATCATCATTCACAAAGTGCATTCTGGGCACAATTACATTTTAAGGCTGTAAAACCCCTCACTACACATTTTATACACTGTTCTCAGACAGGCATCAACATTTTCACACTTTTCTTATTTTCTTATTTAACCACTCTCAAAGTTCAAACCTACGTAGAAAAATAAGTCCAGTATTACAGAATGAAACCAAAGATCAAACCCTGTTTTCACGTCCAGAATATGGGAACAGAGCAGCTGTGAGAGAATTCAACAGCAACGATATGGTACGGAAGTAGAGGAAGCAAGAAGAATGAGTTAATAATCTGAAAAATACAGTAACTCCTACATTCTGTTAGCATGTCCAGAAGTCCAACTTTTTGTGCAATGCTTAGCATCTTCCTCTGCCTTCGACGGTGCAACACATTTCGTCAACATTGTTGTTTATTGGAGAGAAAACTTACAACATACAGTACAGCACTTTATGTAAATTGGACAAGTTAAACACATTCTGTACTGTACAGGCGACACAGCACGGAGATTGATTGACAATGCTCTACAGCCAATCAGGACGTAGAACACAATGAGCTGTAAAAAACAAAACAAAAAACAAAAAAAACATGAATGAGAGGCAGAAGACGACTGTAGTTCTTATTAACAGGGTATTGCCGACTTTTGTCTGTATGTCATATTTATGATTAAAAACTAATTTAATCAAATTAGATATTATAATTTTTCATATGGGAATTGATCCTGCAACATGAAATGCTGGTATTGGAAGTATCGATATTCCTCAGTCAGTGAGTGAGACAGTAGACTGCGGTGAGAATGAGAGTCCAAGTGCATCGTAAAAACATGTAAATATGACTGACAACTGTAAACGAAGCAGCATCTCGCTCCAGCTTAAAGAAGAAGCAAATACTAACTAAGATGAGAAACTGCATCAGCTCATCAAGCTGAGGCATTTGATTATTCTGAGTGTCAACCTGAGGACATACTGTTTGGCTGCTGAGTTTGGTTCTGTTTCTCTTCTGTGGATTTGTTTGCAGTGCTTTGTTTTTGTGTTGAATTAAAATCAAAAGTTTGATTAAAATATTATACAAAAGTAAGAATGCCTGCTTTTCTAACAGAACAAATACACAATATTAGGCAATTATAAGGCATCTCATAAAAACACTAAATGCAAAAGGGTTTATCAACACACAGAGCATTCATATTTGTCAAATATGAGGCTACAGATGATAATAAATTAAGAGCCATTTGGGAGCCAAAACTGCCAGCTCTTCTTTGAGATTCGAGCCACAAGAGCTGGCTCTCTGAAAAGAGACAAACTTCCCATCACTATTATCGTGTTTACGTCATAATCATGGCGTAACCACGGGATAACATTTTTTCTCGCGTATTTTGTGTGTGTGTGAAATACCACCCCCTGCTGTCCATTCCGCTTCACTGCGCCCCGAGCACCGTCCTCCTCCTCCTCACCGCCAGGGGGCGGTAACCCTCACAGGAAGGCAGAAGTAGAGGAGCGCCGTCCGGGATACTTCCTCTTCCTTCCGCGGCCTCAGAGGTAGGAGTTCTGTCCCGCTCACGAAGCGGAGAATCCATGTTAAATCTGAGTAAAAATACTGCATCCTGCGCTGCAAGCATGTGGATTGTGTCAGCTGTGTGTAAATGTGTGCGCTGATGGTTGAATTGTGTGTCTGGAGCCATTAAATGAAGTTTTATGAAGATATTTGCGGAGACGCCGGGTTGGTGGCTCCGGCGGCTGTCCGCCATGTTGGCTCCGTGTGGCGTGGATAGGAGTTGTAAAGCGGCCCTAGCAGCTCCTTTTCTCCGTGTTTGTGGGGTTTAAATCTGTTTAACGTCACCTGAGACGGTGCTGTCTAAGATGGTCTTACCTGCTGTGTGCTAGCCTGAGGAGACTAACGTGTGCCTCTTCTTACAGATATCTGACAATGGTCCGCTACTCTCTCGACCCCGAGAACCCGACTAAATGTGAGTAAAGGTGAACTTCAGCTATGTGTGGGTGTTAGCTGGTGGCTGTGATGACCTCTTAGGACACCTTTGGATTCCACATGAAAACAAACTAATGACACAACTGAGCTGCCGCACTCACTGGTGGAGTGATCCGGGTCTTTTCTGGGGGTGCTAACGGCTTCTCTCTGTGTTTCAGCATGCAAGTCGAGGGGATCCAACCTCCGGGTGCACTTCAAGGTAAGAGTCCACATGTGGGCACAGACAAAGGGGATCACAGGGTTCATCTGTCATCTCACGCGTGTCCATGTTAAAGTAGATTCTCTCAGGTGTAAAGGTGTGTAGCGGCTCAGAGTAGGTTACATGAGCAGCAGCAGCAATCTGGGCTCTAATAACTCATTAAACACACGTGGATGTGGGTTCAGAGTTAATATGGTGCTCTGACTCAGTAGAGAAAAATGATCCCATTTTACTTCAGAGTCATGAAACTGAATGGCTCGTTGCCGCGGGAGTGATGGGAGATGCACTGAAGTGTTTTATACTCTTGCATTATGTCTATCTGTGATCCCAGCCAATAGAAACACTGTACTGTAGTTAGTTTATTTCACGCAGACACGTTTGTCCCCCCCAGTTTTTCCACTTCCTCACACCCAGTTTGAGTGATCCTTACATTGATGCTGTGGTTAATCGTCCTGATAGAAGTGATTATGGTTCTCTCACTGATACATGTAAAAACCACACAGGAGGAGTCAGTGGTGTTTATGAGCTATCTGTGATGTGTAGTTAAATATCCTTCGAGGTTGTTGTCTCGCTGAAGCATAAACCTCAGTGAGGTCTGTTCATTAGAGCTTCAGGTAACAGCATGAGCCTGGTTTCTGTGAACAGCCCAGTTTGTTTGGAGCTCTGCTTCAGCTGCAGAATGTGTGAGATGTCTTAAAATAACTGGTGACACTTTTAATCTCTCTTTTGAATACAGGTGTAATCCTCCCGTAATTAAATAGAATTTCTGTGTTTGAATTTGAAGTTAATATTTAAGCTCAGGTACTTAAAGCTCTGCTCCTGAGGATAAGGAGTGAATAAGTCAGGATTTTACAGGAAAAATAAATTACTGTGAATGGCTTGAGTAACTTTTGTGTTTAGAAATGTTGAATAGACAATCTGCTGTGATTGAATGAGCTGCTGGTCTAATGTTTATGTCAGTGGGAGGAGCTCTAGTTTTAAAGATGGCTGCAGTGCTCCTAGGTTTGTTTGGCTGTGGATTAAAGAGACTTGGTTTTCTGTCGAATCGATCAGATCGCAGAGATTCTCTGATGGTTTGTTTGCCTCCCCTAAAATCTATAAACACGTTCAACTTTCATTAAATCTAATGTGACGGCCGAGGCCCTCAGAACTGACCCGACATCTGGACGTCATGCTGATGTCATGAAGGTTACGACATAAAGGTGCCACTTTGTTGATCCGGTCTCTGACCCGTCTGTGTCCTCACTTTCAGAACACCCGTGAGACGGCCCAGGCCATCAAAGGCATGCACATTCGCAAAGCCAACAAGTACCTGAGGGACGTCATCGTCAAGCACCAGTGCGTCCCCTTCCGCCGCTACAACGGCGGCGTTGGCCGCTGTGCTCAGGTGAGGTCCCAGCGAGCGTGGCATCACTCTGACAGCTGCAGTGATGACCTTCTTAGGACACCTTTGGATTAAAGATGAAACTAAATCTAGTAACCTGAGCAGCAGCGAAGGCGGCCAGAGTTACCCCGCCTCTGAGCTTGGAGGCATGGTCTAAAAGCACCTTTGATGTTTTCTGTTTTCAGGCCAAACAGCACGGCTGGACCCAGGGACGCTGGCCCAAGAAGAGTGCCGAGTTCCTCCTGCACATGCTCAAGAATGCCGAGAGCAACGCTGAGCTGAAGGTGAGGTCATGAGGAGGTGAGGGGCCAACGGGTGTAGCAAGCAGACAGAGAGATGGACTCCCTGGAACACACTTTTATATTGAAAGGATCGATACCAATTTAGTCTGAAGGTCACACCCGTCTGTCTGCAGCTTTAAACACCTGAAACTGTGCTAGTGATGTGCAAAGTAGTTTGTGTGATCGAATTGTTGTTAGTTTTCTAAATGTGGCGTCTCTTAAGTAGTGTGCATGTCAGCGTCGCATTAATGAAAAATACTTGTTTATTTTAAGACTAAAGTCCAAATGTTGGACTGTTCTGCAAATGAGTTAGCTGTCTTATGTCTGTGATGAGTCGTAGCTCGTCTGTATGGCATGAGCTGTAACATCCATCCTGCTGTTTCCCAGACGCAGCTTTCTGTACTGCCTCTGTGACGTCCTTGAACTCATCACGCTGTTTTTATGAACTAAAGGAGCCGTGGCAGCTTTGACTTATCGACAGCTTTAATCTCACATTTTAACTTGGTTCTCAAACTGAACACTAATATTTTTCTCTCAATGACACTCGTCGTCCGTTTCAACTTCTTAAACGTGACAGAGTATGCACATTTGATCTAAATCTATTGAGCATATCTGGATTTTGTTGGTCCAACAGAAAGCAGGTCCCTGAGGACACTGGCTTTGATTTCATGAAGTTATGACACAAGAGTGTTCTTTAAGTTTAAAATGATTATCTGCATCGTGACATCAGCCTACAGGTGGCGATCACAGGCAGGCTTTAGGGAGGCGAGCTTCCACATGAGGGCAGGCGGAGACGTTGAGATGACCCCGAGCTCGGTTTCAGCTCTGTGGAGCTGGTTGTTGTTGAGCTGATCGGTGAGCAGCAGATTGCAGTGATGACCATTTAGGACACCTTTGTATTAACCATGAAAAGAACAATTACAGTCTGAGCAATCTGAGAATCACAGACAGCTGGAACGAGAGGGCAACACCACTTTAATGATCACATGCTTCAGGCCTCAGTTTGATTATTGATGTCTGAGCATCTATTGATCTGCAGTTGGTTTCTCAGGTGACGTTTAGTCTTCATCTCCAAATGTTTGGAAGCAATAGGTGAACCAATCAGAGCCTTTGATTAATAAATGATTAATATCTGATGATTTGAGCTCTGAAAGGATCGATGGAGTCCTATTTTCTCGTGGTGGTTCTGACCCGTGTTTGTGCTTTCAGGGTCTGGACGTGGACTCTCTAGTCATTGAGCACATCCAGGTCAACAAGGCGCCAAAGATGAGGAGGCGTACGTACCGCGCCCACGGCCGCATCAACCCCTACATGAGCTCGCCGTGCCACATTGAGATGATCCTGACAGAAAAGGAGCAGATCGTCCCCAAGCCCGAGGAGGAGGTCGCCCAGAAGAAAAAGGTGAGAATGTGGAGAGGGAAGAGCGAGGGGTGGTGCTTCAAACATGCAGCACGGAGCGAGGTTAGGGGAATTAAAGTTGGCTTAGTCTCTAGGCTTAGTCTCTAGGGACCTGGAGAGCTGTGATTTCCCTTTTACTGAAGGTCCCATGAATGCCACAGCAAACACAGTGAATCCTGCTCCTCTGGCTGCACATCTGAACCCGTCACCTTCCTCCTCTTCATCATCTGTCGCAGTGATGACTCCTTAGGACACCTTTGGATTCTCCATGAAAACAACCCTGTTAAAACTGAGCGACTGTTGGCCAAGGCAGCGGTGCAAACTCTCTGATCGATGATGTCATAACTCTGCCTCTCTCTTCTCTCTACAGGTTTCACAGAAGAAGCTGAAGAAGCAGAAGCTGATGGCACGCGAGTAAAATTCTAATAAACCTGAAACTTGTTATGAGAGAAGACTCGGACTCGTTTCTTTCACCAAGCATACCTGAAAGCAATGTTCCTCCTTCAAAATAAACCTCAGCTGCTGCTTTAGCAGCTGATGGGTTATTCCTCTCTGTGCTTTTCAAAATAAAAGACCTTAAGCCTACTGTGACCTGTTTACAACCCTGAACGATTAAAATCAAGTTATCTTTTGTTTTACTGGACATGTACTTCACAGAGCTGAAAATGATATTCCAGCAGCAGATGCAGAATAAAAGTTTACAATAAACATAAATATTAATGCCACAGTGAGGGTCTGAACTGTGAGTGCAGCTGTTTATAACAATGAGCGTAAAGAGTTGAGGTATTGAAGCAGCATTCAGGTTCATCCACCTGTGGCAGGTGTTGAGCAAATGTGATTCTCTGACGATTTAGTGATTTAACTAATTTTGATAAACAATTTTGTTGACTCCGAATAGTAATATAGTAGTATAATTAAACAGTATTATTAACATTCAACATTTGCAATGAGTTAGAATTAACAATAACTGGAACTCAACTATCAGCACTCAAGTACCAGTTCTGTAATCAAGTATTGTCAAGGAAATGCAACTAGTGGCCTCAGCTGCAGGTCATTTTCCATAAGTTCCTGGTACTGGCACTGGTGTCTTGGGAAAAATCCATCTTGTCTCACTTAACCCATTTTTTTAACTAATGCTGTGTGCTGGTAATTTGACAGCATACATGCAAACAGTTGGTTGATATTGTAAACATGTGACATGGTAATGATGCTATCAAAAAGTTTGTTCTGTTTTATCCTCCTAATGACTCGCTCCACATGTACCCTGAGTCTGGCTATGGCCTGCGTCTCCTTAA
>NW_005187622.1:252031-260373 GCF_000239375.1 Pundamilia nyererei | reverse complement strand
TTACAGAGATGCACATCACCTAATATGCTTAATTGGTAGTAGGCTTTCGAGCCTATACAGCTTGGAGTAAGACAACATGCATGAAGAGGATGATGTGGAAAAACCAAAATGCCATCAAATGATCATAGCTTGGAAATCTATTCACGAGAGAGACATACATCGTGTCAATCATTAATTAACATTATATTATTTTTATGTCAGTGTGTAAACTGTGACAAATATGCTAATGGTATGCTGTATAACATAGTCTGATTAAGAGTCTATTTGGTGTTGTATTTTACCTGTAGCATTAGGATATCGTTTAAATACTAAAGCATCTACATGAAACATACAATCAGCAGAGAAAAAGTAAATTTATATTGTGTTTCATTAAGACTGGAAACACTTTCGAAATTTAACTGATGGTGACCTTGGTATATTTTAAACAGTTAGCTTGAATAGAACTTAGGTGTACCTGGTATAGAATCGGATGTCAGTGTCGGAGCCAGCAAAACGCTGTAACCCAAATTCTCGCTGGACACGTAACTCCTGTATTTCCTTCCTCAGAGTCTCCACGTCTTCGGACAGGTCTTCTGCAGCTGATGCAGATATGTCTAATGCAGACGGCTCAGGGACTGAGCAGTAGTCATGATCTCTTGTAAGACTGTGCTCTTCTTGATCGTCAGGAGGAACTAGTTCAAGGCGTCGTTCCGTTCTCTCCCAAACACTACGCCGCTGTGGTTCAACTTTATAGCCATTCCACTCAAAAATTGTTGGTACAGCACCTTTAATAAGTCACCTTCGACCATCAAGGGTTGTTGGCTCTATGAGTTGATCACTGGCGAAATGTCTGCTGCAGACCCTGGTGTGAGAGGTAATTGTGAAATGATGTATGTTTACCAGCCATTGTCTTCTCAAGTCAGAATGGGTCGGAACACCATGAAAACTTAGTATGCCGTTAAATTTGGCTGAAGCCGAACAAAGTGGGACACAGCAATGCTCGGAGTATTTCTTCTGCTGTTTTTGAAAATGTTCTGTTTTAAATACTTTCCTTTTTATACTCATTCTGAAGTGACGTTAGCATAGCTACCGATAGATAAACAAACATACCGGAAACGCCCAAGCGGTAGTATTTGGAAACGGAAATACGTCACATGCCATAGTGCAAGTAGTCCATTACCAAGAATAGAGAGGGGACAGCCTAACATATGAAACAGGAAGAAAAAACCCCCCGCAGTGTAATCTATTTATTTCAACAAAGTAACTGTATTCTGAATACCACCTTTTCCAAATGGTAACGTAACGGAATACAGTTACTCAAATGTTGTATTTTAAATACGTAATGCCGGTACATGTATTTCGTTAATCCCCAACACTGTCCAGATTGTCCAGATTAAGTCCAGATTGAGAGAGCCAGAGAAAAATGTTTTTTAAAATGTAATTGTTATTTATAATATGTATGTAACTTTGTAATTTTAACGTGTTGTCGCCTCTTGGCCAGGACTCCCTTGAAAAAGAGGTTTTTAATCTCAATGGGATTTTTTTTCCTGGTTAAATAAAGGTTAAAAAAAAACCCACTGATTTTACACCCCATTCCTACAACAGTGCTAAAAGAAGTCCTGCCATTAATTAATTGAAGCCTCCAGCTTTCTGGCCTCTAGCTCACCTTGGAATGGTTCGCAGCTGACTGTGAAGCGGTGGGAATGAGAATCAGCAAATCTGAGACCAATGTCCTCAGCCGGAAAAGGGTGGAGTGCCCACTCCAGGTCAGGACGAGTTTCTGCCCCAAGTTGAGGAGTTTAAGTATCTCAGGGTCTTGTTCACGAGGGATGGGAGAAGGGAGCGGGAGATCGACAGACGGATTGGTGCTGCAGCTGCAGTGATGCGCACGCTGCACCGGTCTGTTGTGGTGCAGAGAGAGCTGAGCGTAAAAGCAAAGCTCTCAATTTACCGGTCGATCTACGTTCCTACCCTCACTTATGGTCACGAGCTGTGGGTAGTGACCGAAAGAATGAGATTGCGGATACAAGTGTTGGAAATGGGCTTCCTCCAAAGGGTGGCTGGCCTCTCCCTCAGAGATCGGGTGAGAGGTTCAGCTATTCG
Source organism: Pundamilia nyererei (assembly GCF_000239375.1). Taxonomy (NCBI): domain Eukaryota; kingdom Metazoa; phylum Chordata; class Actinopteri; order Cichliformes; family Cichlidae; genus Pundamilia; species Pundamilia nyererei. Next base: position 258,291 of record NW_005187622.1, on the reverse strand, counting down.
AGAGGGGCTCAGAGTAGAACCGCTGCTCCTCCACCACATCGAAAGAAGCCAGTTGAGGTGGTTCAGGCATCTGACAACGATGCCTCCTGGGTGGGGTGTTCCGGGCATTTCCCACCGGGAGGACCCGGGGCAGACCCAGGATATGCTGGAAAGATTTTATCTCTCGGCTGGCCTGTGAACGCCTCGGTGTTCTCCCGGACAAGCTGGAGGAAGTGGCTGGGGAGAGGGAGGTCTGGGCTTTTCTGCTTGGGCTGCTGCCCCCGCGACCCGGCCCCGGATAAGTGGAATAAAATGGATAGATGGATGGATCTTTAATATGATCAACACATCTCTTATAATCGGCTGTGTACCACAGGCCTTAAACCGTTACTTAAAAATCCATCTCTTGACCCAGCAACTTAGGTAATTAAAGGCCAATCTCCAACCTTCCTTTCATCTCAAAAATCTTTGAAAGAGTAGTTGTTAAACAGCTAACTGATCAACTGCAGAGGAATGATTTATTTGAAGAGTTTCAGTCAGGTTTTAGAGCTCATCACAGACAGAAACAGCTTTAGTGAAGGTTACAAATGATCTTCTTATGGCCTCTGACAGTGGACTCATCTCTGTGCTTGTCCTGCTAGACCTCAGTTCAGCGTTTGATACTGTCGACCATAATATCCTATTAGAGCAATTAGAATATGCTGTAGGTATTACAGGTACTGCACTGCAGTGGTTTGTATCATATCTACAGTGGCTTGCAAAAGTATTCGGCCCCTTGAACTTTTCCACATTTTGTCACATTACAGCCACAAACATGAATCAGTTTTATTGGAGATTTATTGGATTCCATTGCAATGTCTCTACCAGCTTTGCACATTTAGAGACTGAAATCCTTGCCCATTCTTCTTTGGAAAGCAGCTCAAGCTCAGTCAGATTAGATGGACAGCGTTTGTGAACAGCAGTTTTCAGATCTTGCCACAGGTTCTCGATTGGATTTAGATCTGGACTTTGACTGGGCCGTTCTAACACATGGATGTGTTTTGTTTTAAACCATTCCATTGTTGCCCTGGCTTTATGTTTAGGGTCGTTGTCCTGCTGGAAGGTGAACCTCTGCCCCAGTCTCAAGTCTTTTGCAGACTCCAAGAGGTTTTCTTCCAAGATTGCCCTGTATTTGGCTCCATCCATCTTCCCATCAACTGTGACCAGCTTCCCTGTCCCTGCTGAAGAGAAGCACCCCCAGAGCATGATGCTGCCACCACCATATTTGACAGTATGGTGTGTTCAGAGTGATGTGCAGTGTTAGTTTTCTGCCACACATAGCGTTTTGCATTTTGGCCAAAAAGTTCCATTTTGGTCTCATCTGACCAGAGCACCTTCTTCCACATGTTTGCTGTGTCCCCCACATGGCTTGTGGCAAACTGCAAACGGGACTTCTTATGGTTTTCTGTTAACAATGGCTTTCTTCTTGCCACTCTTCCATAAAGGCCAACTTTGTGCAGTGCACGACTAATAGTTGTCCTATGGACAGATTCCCCCACCTGAGCTGTAGATCTCTGCAGCTCGTCCAGAGTCACCATGGGCCTCTTGGCTGCATTTCTGATCAGCGCTCTCCTTGTTCGGCCTGTGAGTTTAGGTGGACGTGTCATGAATAGGCTGTGTGCAGGCAGGATGAGGACCCAAACGCAAGCACACGGAGGCAGGAATGAACTCAAAACACAGTTTTATTGCTGACGGAAGTTAAGACGATACAAAATAATATGAAACTAAACTGGGAAGTCATAAAGGAACTGACTCATGAGGAAACACACGGAAGGGCACACAGTCATGAGGGAGAACACGACACTGAACTGAGGGAGACGCGGACATAAATACACAGAGGGTTAATGAGGGAAGTGGGAGCACATGGGAAACACAGCTGACACAGATAATCATAATGAGACAGGGCAGGAGTGAACACAACATGACCCATACTGACGAGAGACTGTAAAACAGGAAGTACACAGAGGTTCAGACAGGAGGAGAGAGAGCACAGGGAGAGCACAGACATAACGGGCTGGGGAAAACATGGAATAAAACACAAGGAGGGGAAACGAGGGCTCACAGATACATAGAGGGGCACACAGGGGGTAATCAAATAAGGAACATCTTAACCGAACAACCTAGGAACCAAGGCATAAATAAGGAACAAAATACAAAACACACAAAAAATAAGAATACTGGGCCAACATGGCTCAGGACCATGACAGGACGGCCTTGTCTTGGTAGGTTTACAGTTGTGCCATACTCCTTCCATTTCTGAACGATTGCTTGAACACTGCTCTGTGGGATGTTCAAGCCTTGGGAAATCTTTTTGTAGCCTAAGCCTGCTTTAAATTTCTTTAAAGCAGGCTTTATCCCTGACCTGTCTGGTGTGTTCTTTGGACTTCATGGTGTTGTTGCTCCCAATATTCTCTTAGACAACCTCTGAGGCCGTCACAGAGCAGCTGTATTTGTACTGACATTAGATCACACACAGGTGCACTCTGTTTAGTCATTAGCTCTCATCAGGCAATGTCTATGGGCAACTGACTGCACTCAGACCAAAGGGGGCTGAATAATTACGCACACCCCACTTTTCAGTTATTTATTTGTAAGAAATGTTTGGAATCATGTATGATTTTCATTCCACTTTTCACGTGTACACCACTTTGTGTTGGTCTTTCACGTGGAATTCCAATAAAATTGATTCATGTTTGTGGCTGTAATGTGACAAAATGTGGAAAAGTTCAAGGGGGCTGAATACTTTTGCAAGCCACTGTATCTAATAGACTCCAATTTGTTCATGTATTTATGTTCTTCACACACTGCGGTTAATTATGGAGTTCCACAGGGTTCAGTACTAGAACCAGTTCTGTTTACATTATACATGCTTCCCTTAGGCAATATCGTTGTATACTATCCCGTAGGCATAGCATACATTTTCACTGCTATACAGATTCTTACTCTGGATGACATTGCTTTGGCCTCCAGTAACACTGTGAGGAACCTTGGAGTGATTTTTGACCAGGATATGTCCTTCAATGCACATATTTAACAAATATGTTGGACTTCTTTCTTCCATTTGCGCAACATCTTTAAAATTAGAAATATCCTGTCTCAGAGTGATGCTGAAAAACTAGTTCATGCATTTATTACTTCTAGGCTGAAATCAAATCAAATCAATTTATTTATATAGCACTTTTCACAGGATAAAAACCACAAAGTGCTTCACAGTAATATAAAAAAGAAATACATAATATACATTAATAATAAAACACACAGCACAAATCTAATTAAAAGCCAATCTAAATAAATGAGTCTTAAGCTGCTTTTTAAAAGAATAAATACAATCAAGGCAACGTAATGATGGAGGGAGAGCATTCCACAACCTGGGGGCCACCGCTCTAAATGATCTATCACCTCTAGTCTTAAAAAGAGTTTGTGGGACTACCAACAGCCTTTGATTAGAAGATCTCAGGCTGCGAGAGGGAGCATGGGGTTCTAACAGATCAGAAATGTAAGCAGGGGCATCACAATTCAAAGCTTTAAAAGTCAGTACCAAGATTTTAAAATGAATTCTAAAATGTACTGGAAGCCAGTGTAATGAACGTAACACTGGTGTAATGTGCTCTCTTTTTCGTGTCTTAGTTAAAAGCCTTGCAGCAGCATTCTGGACTAACTGGAGACGGTCAAGATTCCTTTTGCTCAAACTAAGAAAAAGGTTGTTACAATAATCTAAGCGAGATGAATTAAAAGCATGAATAACCATTTCTAACTCAGATTTAGACAGCAAAGTTTGCAGTTTGGAGATGTTTCTTAGCTGAAAAAGGCAGTTCCTAATTAACTGGCGAGAGTGTTGTTCTAGGGACATGAACTACTGTAATTCATTATTATCAGGATGTCCTAAAAACTCCCTGAAAAGCCTTCAGCTAATCCAAAATGCTGCAGCAAGAGTCCTGACAGGGACTAGAAAGAGAGAGCAGATTTCTCCTGTATTGGCTTCCCTTCATTGCCTTCCTGTTAAATCCAGAACTGAATTCAAAATCCTGCTCCTCACATACAAGGTCTTAAATAATCAGGCCCCATCTTATCTTAATGACCTTGTAGTACCATATCACCCTATTAGAGCACTTCGCTCTCACACTGCAGGCTCACTTGTTGTTCCTAGAGTATTTAAAAGTAGACTGGGAGGGAGAGCCTTCAGTTTTCAGGCCCCTCTACTATGGAACCAGCTTCCAGGCTGGATTCAGGAGACAGACACTATCTCTACTTCTAAGATTAGGCTTCAAATGTTCTGTTTGGTAGAGCATATAGTTATAGGCTGGACCACGTGACCCTGAATCCTTCCTTAGTTATGTTGCTGTGTTGTGAGTTATGTTGCTGTGATTTGATGATATATAAATAAAACTGAATTGAAATCTTGTAGGTCCCACAGTCTGAGAAACAGTGACACAGCTGATCACTGTGATTTATTATAAAATAATGCAAACAACTCTTCAAAGGTGTTTATTTAGTTTCACTGCGGGATTAAATCTTTGTGCGAGTGTAAAGCTGAGCTCAGTGAAGTCAAAGAGAAGGCTCCGTCCAGTCTCTATCAGTGTTTCTGTGACACGTTCATAAACTCATAAACACTAAACTGCAGCTGCTGGTCGTGAACTCGGCTGACTTCATGTTTCCAGGATTTACACATATGTCTTCAACACTGTAGGATTTTCATACAGGTAGTCTCATTAAGCTGATTACAAGGCACGTGTATAAAATGAACCCCGTGTGCTGACACAGTCTGACCAGAGGGGGGCGCCTGCGCACTGCTGATTTTGTGTTTCAGTCTCTTTCAGCAGGTTGAAGCATCTTCCTGATCATCATCATAACACAACACCATAATTTAATCTGTCCAGCTGCTCCAGATTACTTTATTATTTCTCTCCAACAATTCTCTTATCAAAAATACAAAATCAATAAACTTATAAACAGAATCAATCTGAGGTCTGTCGCGTTAAATTTTTTATTTGCATAAATGCATCGAGCCTGAAATATTATTATTAATTATTAGTAGTTTATTGTAATCAATAACACATTTTCTCAAAGATTCAAAGATTTAAAAACAAAATCGTTTGTTGATTTAAAGGATTTTCAAAACATTATTTAATTACTGTTATTAGCAGCAGTATTATGTCTTTGTACTGTGGTAACACTGGGTGAACTTAAAAGGACTCAAAGTAATCTATTACATCTAAACTAAAGTAACCTGAATCAAGCAGTGCTTCATATTTTCCATGTTTTGTGTTAATGATCAGCTGTGATGTCATCACTCCATCCGGTTCTATACAGGAGCAGAGGTTTGAAGTTTAGGAAAATGGAAGCAATAAAACAGATTTTTTTTACTTTATTAGTTTTTTATTCTTATTTATCACCGAAGACCTGCTAGATTTAATTAATTTATTAATTAAAAACTAATGAAGCCTAATTTTTCCTTAGTTGCAGGCTGCAGTGTAGCTTGAGAGGTCAAATCTAGGGCTGGGTGTGACATCACTTCCTGTTACTGTTTTCTGTGACTCATTTGTTTCTGGCTCTGTCACATTTACATGTTAGAGGAACAAATAGGAAAATCTGCCCCACATCTGCCAGAGGGAGGGGTTTATTTTGTTTCTACGACAACAACAGGTATTCCAAAAAAAAAAAGAGAAAGATAATATACTAATAATATATTATAAATGATCATATTTTCACCTCAGTAATTATATTAGAGGTGAACATCATTATCATTGATTATTAATTGTTTGTGGATGATGAAGCGAATAAATAGAAAATCAGCAGTAAATGAGTGTTAAAAAAACGTCTTTTCATGATCCCCCAGAAGGACCTGCTGCACTTTTTTATGCTGCAGCTTTTCAAATTTCCAATATTTCCTTCAAAATAAAAGCCTGAAATGAGTTCCAAACCCAGGGCTCGAGTCCCCGTAAAGGGTCACAAGGAAATTTTGAGCGGTCATGAGAAAGTCTGAAGAGATTAAATTAAAGCGGAGAACTTAAGACAGGAAATGACTCAGATCTTTGTGACTAACCGTCCAGATGTTTACAGAGGCTGAGCTCATGTTTGACCTGCAGGGTTTTTATCTCAGATTTTTTTTAGTTTAGAGCTGAAACACAAACACGTTCCTCTTAGGTCTGATCCACAGCCCTACGGTCGAGGCTGCCACTCTCAGAATTTATTTGTTTGTTCATTTCATGCATGAATTACACTGTAAAAAAAAGAAGAAAAAA
>NW_005187622.1:239478-252011 GCF_000239375.1 Pundamilia nyererei | reverse complement strand
GGTTTCTGTAAAATTGAAAAATTTAACGTGTAGTTAAAAAAAAACAGAAAATATGGAAAATAATTTTTTAAATAATAATAACATGAAAAAAATGTTCATTTTAAAACTGTTTACACTGTATTTTACAGTTGTTGTTGTTGTTGTTTTTGTTTTTTCTGTGTGTGCGCTGTTTATAATCTTTATTGTTTAAAATGATAATGTTCAAATGTTCCTCTGGAAAAAACTAATTAACTTCATTTTGCAGTTATAAAAATACACTTTAGCTTCCATTTACGTTTATAAGAAGTTTTTAAAAATAGAAATTAAATAAAATCCAGCCTTTCCTTTAAACCTTTAGTTTGATTAATCTTCTGGTCTGTGTGTGTTGTTATGGATAAACTCTCCCAGCTACTAAGATTTGCCCCACAAAATTGGATTTGGTCCTCAGTGACCTGCTGGATGTTAAACTGTTTATAAAACCAGCGGTCATTTATCCGTGCGGTGTACAGGGCACATGAACGCAACGCAATCTGAGCCCTCTGAATTTTAAAAGAAATCTTGACCCTTAAACATTTACTGACTTTATCTTTAATAAAATTTGCTAAACTTTTATTTCTAAATGTAAAGCTGTGTGACCGATCATCTTTAACTCACCATTCTTACGTTAACTGAAAGTAACAGCAACTTATTCAATTACAGACAAACTAAAGCTAATACATAATAAATAAACAAAGGTCAGGTTTACTTCTTGCAAAAAAGCAGTGTCAGCATAACAATAACTGTTTGTTTTAAGAATTCAGGAGAAGTCAGACACATTTAATATTTTATATCAAAGTAAGAGCGCTCTAATTAATTTTAAGTTAAGCAGTTTGTACAGATTTAATTTAGTAAATGTTATTATAAATAAACTCAAATTATACAATAATTAACCTAAAAATGTATGAATTAAGTTTAACGCATTAATTTGAATCAACCAAAAAACAGTTCTGGAAACACTGTTGTTTGTTTGTTTGTTTGTTTGTTTGTTTGTTTGTTTGTTTGTTTGTTTGTTTGTTTGTTTGTATGTGCATTTCTTTTCTTCTTCTTTTTTGTTGCTGTTGTAACCAAATTTCCCCTTGTGGGACAATTAAAGGATTCTTCTGTTCATCTATTCTATTCTACAAAGTGGCATCAAACCATCAAGCAGCACTTTCCTTTCCATGAAATCAGAGTCATGTGGATAATTATTATAAAATGAATTTAATGTTCTTGGTGATTCCTCCGAAATATAATCGTTGCTATTGCAGCGCCCCCTGCTGGCTAGTGTTTGTCTGTTTAGATTTAAAATGATTAAAAAATATTTTCATTTATTAAGACAAATTTTAGTATATTTTATTAAACAGTAAAGCGTGACTGAAATCATGTTTATTATTTCAATCATAAAAGCAGAGTGTGTTTAAAAATTTTTTTCATGCATTTTAATTTCCACTATTTGACTTTATTTTATTTGACTTTATTTCATTTCTTTTTACCTCATTTTATTTTGTTTTAATAACCGACCTGGTTTTACTCCTCTGATTATTTAAATCATACTTTTGTCTCTGACCTTTAAATTCTCGTTTTTCTCTTTCTTCACATTTTTTTATTTCCCATCACTCATCTCATTTCTGCTCAGCCAATCACGAGGCCCTCCTGAACCGGGAACGTCTACGTCACCCCCAGGTTAACCAATCCGGAGAGACCACCCCTGCCCGTCCTCAGCCCCCCTCCCCGTCCCCCTGTTCTCCCTCTTCTCTAACTTGGGGCTGATAGTCTCGCGCGGATGATCAGCTGTTATTATCTCACGCAACTCGCGGGTGGAAGCAGCGCGTGCGCCTGGTGCCTATCCGGGACTCGGAGCTGGACTCAGGCTGTCTGCATAGAGGACCGTGGTGGGATTAGAGCGCAGAGCGGCCCGGGATGGGCTCAGAGCGGCGTTAGTGCGCGCCCCTGCCCGCAGAGCCCGGCCCGACCCCCGGGGGGATGTTAGCGGCGGGTCCGATGGACGGGTCCCGTCAGAGCGCCTTCCTCCTCAGCACGCCCCCCCTGGCTGCTCTGCATAGCATGACCGAGATGAAGACCCCGCTGTACCCGGCCTACCCGCTCTCCTCCGGTGGCCCCGCCTCCTCTACCTCACCGGCGACCACCTCCCCGAACCCGGGCGGCATGGCCGCAGCCTCCCCGGGCATCAAGAGCTCCACCGGCCCGTCCTCCGGGCTCGGCTCCCCGCAACAGTGCTCCTCTGCCACCCCGCACGGAATTAACGACATCCTGAACCGGCCCTGCGCCGCCGGGGCCTCCGCCTCCTCCTCCGCGGGGATCCTGACGGGTCTGCCCAGGTTCAGCAGCCTCAGCCCGCCGCCTCCCCCCGGGCTCTACTTCAGCCCCTCCGCGGCCGCCGTGGCCGTGGCCCGGTACCCGAAGCCCCTGGCGGACCTGCCAGGCAGGACGCCCATCTTCTGGCCGGGGGTGATGCAGAGCCCCCACTGGAGGGACGCTAGGTTCGCGTGCTCGCCCCGTGAGTGGAAAACAAGTGTTAGATCCCAGAAACATGACGTACAATAAAATAATAGAACAGAATAGAAGCAGGCTATGGGCTGTTTGTACTGAATGTCTGTGTCGGCCTCTCGTTTCAGATCAGAGCTCTGTCTTATTGGACAAAGACGGCAAACGGAAGCACACGCGGCCCACGTTCTCCGGCCAGCAGATCTTCGCCCTGGAAAAAACTTTCGAACAAACGAAATATCTGGCGGGCCCCGAGAGAGCCCGGCTGGCCTACTCCCTGGGCATGACCGAGAGCCAGGTCAAGGTAACCGACACCCCTATTTCAATATGTGCTGCTGCTTACCCGTCTGCTTCCACAAACGGAACTTTCACTGTGTTTGTGGGTAAATCGCAGAGAATTCATCAATCATTATATCAGGGGTTTTCCTTTCGCACTCTTTGTAAAGCGGGCTTGAATCCACGTTTTTCAGCTAAAATTCAGGTTTTAATTTTCCTGTCTCACAATAAAATTATTTAATTAATTTGAAGCAAAAACATTTTTTAACAATCATGTGTACGTTGTTTTAAGTTATTTATCTTGTAACTTATATCTTATTTTTAGGTTTAGTTAAGTTATTATTTTTGAGCTTTAGCTCACAATTTTAACCTTTTACATGCATCGGGTCAGAATACGTGTTTTTAATTAAATCTGAGTTCAAAAGAGGAAAATTAATTATAGAAAGAATGATGACTTAACCTGTCACAGTTTAAATCTGCCTTTATAAATAAAGTTTCTCATATTTAATGAGCTGCCGTTTAGTCGCCTGTATTGGTTTCTGTAGGAATTTAAATGTGAAAACTGGGACTGTTTCCTGTCTTAGCTTTAAATAATAAAAGCTAAATCATCAGAAATGTGAGTGGGCTTCTGTGTGTGCCGCCGCCGCAGGTGTGGTTCCAGAACCGGAGGACGAAGTGGCGGAAGAAGCACGCGGCAGAGATGGCCTCCGCCAAGAAGAAGCAGGACTCTGAGACGGAGCGGCTCAAGGGCACTTCGGACAACGAAGACGAGGACGACGAGTACAACAAGCCGCTGGACCCGAACTCCGACGACGAGAAAATCACACAGCTGCTCAAGAAACACAAGCCCGCGAGCTCCGCGCTGCTGTTGCACGCGCCCGACACGGACAGCTCCTAACCGGACCGGAAGTCCGAACTCAGCTGAAGTCACGTGAGCTTACCTGAACGACAGACTGGTTTTTACCTGCGGGCCGGAGCGGACTGTAAATATGAGTGAGTGGATAGAAATGTGAATATTTAAATTTAATGTTTTTCTACTTTTCATTTGGGTTTAACCCCCACCCCTTTCCCACCACCAACACCACCCCGCTGCGGCTCCTTGAAGGCCTCTCAGGAGGAGACCATGAACGCAGCACGTGTACAGACACAAACGGCGCAAACATTTAAATTTTTTTATTATTGTTTTTTTTCTGCTCGCGCACATTTTATTTATATGTTCTGGGTTGTGAGTTGCGTCTGCGCAGTTGTGTACCCCGCAGGCTCATGTAATGCACTTTTATTGAATAAAAAAAGAACTGCAGGTGTTTGCTTTGTGTCGCTGATGCTCGGCTTCATCTGAGGCGGATTCTGGATTTCCTTTTTAAACCCGGCTGAAATCACGCAGAAAACATGGACGATTTTATAGTTTTGGGGGGCTTTTTCTCTCCTTCGGCTGTCGGTGTTTGTGAGCAGTCACACCCGGCTGCACGCTGCTCTGTCCCAGCTTCAGTCCCGACCAGTCCGCGCTCCCGGGTAACACCACCCTCAGCGGTAACACCACCCTCGCCACCGCTCAATTAAATCCGAGTTCTGTTTCCTGATCAGCGCTCAGCTGATGAATTTTAATTCTGTGATTCTAACGCAGGGTCGAGTTTTTTGTTTTTCTGGAAATATTTTATACATTTAGGATAATAATTAAAGAGCGGATATGAACGTTAATGATTTTGAATACTGTTTTTCAGTTTTGTTTTGGTTTTTTCGTCTCCGGCATGTTTTAATGCGCAGCTCTGTGCTCTCTTCTTCTCAGTCTAAATTATATTTTCGCACATTTTTACACGTAAAACGCAGAACATGGGGATACATTTCAGTCAACAGGAACTCCGTTTTAAACTGCCGCTGTAAATATGAAAATAATATTTAAAAGTAGTTAAAAATAAAGTCCGAGCTGTAGCTCGGAGGATTCTTCCTGAGATTTGATCGCTGATTTCTTTTCCCCACATTCTGTTGGTTTTTCATTTTTAATGCTAAACATTAATTTAATCGTTTTAATGACTCTTTATCACGTGACTAAATTTATAAAACTTATTATTTATTTTATAATTTATAATTATTTTTATTTTTCTCCCCTCAAGGTAAAGAAACAAATGTCATTTTTCCTTTTTTGTGCTTCTGAATTTTTATTTTTGAATTAAATGTTAAACGTGAAACACACAGCAGATCTGAGGACAGACTCACAGATCAGCTGATCCAGACGAATTATGATGAATAATAAATTCCTGTGTCAAACAGAAACAGAGAAAAACTGACGAGACACGAAAAACTGCGGCAAAAATAATAAAGCATAAGAACCGGGTTTTTTTTTTAATACCCGTCAGCTTATCACAGAGCAGCATTCATTTATTGTTAAAATTATAATTTGTGAAAGCCAAAGAGAGCGAGATCTGAACTTCCGTGTTTATAAATTTTAAATGTCTGAATCCATCGTAGCGGTCTTGAAGCTGAAATCTTTAATAATAATAATTTGATGTATTATTATTATTATTATTATTATTATTATTATTATTATTATTATTATTATTATTATTATGCTGTCATTGTGTCCACGGCGCTGTTGTTTCGGTGCTCCTGGCCGGCTGAACATACAGATGACTTTTTATGCACTTTTATTCTATTTACATTTTTTTTAAAATCGTTTTAAAGGATCGTTTTAAAATGTGTGACTTTCAGTAATTAATGAGGTGAATTAATCCATTAATTGACTCGTTGATGGAAATGGTTTAAACATTTTTCTGAGGTAGCCTATAAATTTAGAGTCCAGCTCAAGCCGTGACCTCGTGCAGCTCCAGCTGTTTGTGCTCAGCTGAGTATAAATGAATAAGCCAGACAAACGAAGAAGAAGTCCCGAAGTGATGTTTGTCTCGTTTTTCTTTGTTTTGATGAATCGGTGGCCATAAGCATCTCTCAGAGCTCCACTTCCTCTCTCCCTTTAAAACGAGCTAGAGGCCGGTGAGGACTTCATCCCGGGCTCCTCCCGCGGACTCCTCCTCACAGCTGGGCTCATCCTGGCTGAAGGATCCAGATGTTCTCTGAACATCAGCTCACTTATGTGGAGCTTCTGATTTTATTATTTGATAGTATTATTAAAGTAATGCTTGGTTACATGAACCCTTCACAGCACCAAGCATTACTTTAATAACTGATATGAATAATTACAAAAATGAAACTGATGAATAACAGAAAAAAGGACTACATTTTTAATCTATCATTTTCCAGCAGAGAAAAGTTATTAATTATTATTTTTAATGAACAATTCCAAATGTTCTTTTTTCCGTGTATTTTATGAAACTGACAGAGCATAAAATATTTAGTCTTCATCTGCTTTTTATTTTTAAACCAAAAAACATCTTCATCTTTTATTTATTAAATCTGCTGCGGATTGATTTCCTGTCAGCTGAACGGCTCTCATCCTTCCATTTGTGGGGTTCTGCTCGGGCTACTGCGAGGCTCAGAGGGGCCCGGAGTCACATTTCAGGCCCCAGAGGAGCTTCATTCGGCCCTGACTCGGACCTGTGGCACTTCAGGCCTTCCCTGAGCATCTGAGGCCCCACAGGGGTCCAGCCCCTCGTGTTTGGCACCTCTGTGGAGCTTCTCAACATGAAGAAAAATGTTTAATTTTTAATGGACCAAATAAGACGAAACAGAAGAGAAAATAAAAGATTGAAATGTAAAAAAATTATTGAGTATTTGTAATAAAGCTGGAAGAACCAACCAATCGATTGATTTATTGATTAGTTTGCAGCTGTTTAGTGATGAATGATTTTATGTTTCATGCAGTTTTTTTCCCCTGTTAGAAGATCATCTTTTAACCGTTTGTTGTACAAACACGACACATGAGGAGAAATCAGTCAGCAATCTGATGGACGGGGAAGCTGCCGGCCTTCTAACACCTTCACATCGACCCCAGCTGCTGTCAGGGGCTCATCCTCCTCCTTCATCCTCCATCATCACAGCCAGAGACACTTTTAATGGTTTTAATGGTTTTTCTGGTTGGCGTCATAGAGGACGAGGCTTCGAGACATTTCCATGGATGAAGAAGCTGCCGGAGGCTCAAACGTATTTTCCTCAGCAGATGTTTGGATTTCCCGAACACAGTTCCTCATCTTCATCCTTCATCATCGAGCTTTCCTCCTGAAGCTCGCTGCAAGCCAACCTTTCCTCAAAATTCCAGAAATTTTATATTAAAACTGATAACAAATAAAATAAAATAATTTTGTTTGTTTTTGCATCTGGACAGAGATGGAAGAGACTCGTCAGGAATCATGAAATAAATGTAAACAAAAAACTCCTCTGTGCTGAAACTTGTTCTGTATTCAAAGACAGCTTGTCTGTGTACATAGTCAGATTACTGCTGTAACATGTAACTGAGCCGCTCTGGATTTTTCTCTGATCTGTGATCGTTTCATTCATTAACTCCTTACATGGTTTCCTGCAGGATGTGAAGGATTTCCTCCTTTTTTATTGTCTGTTTCAGATCTCTGCTGGCTGCATCAACATCAGCTTCTGAAACATGACTTTTACAGGCAGATCTAAAATCTACACTCTCACATGTTACTGCACTTTAAACTTAATCTAACAGGAACGAAGAGAAACAAGGCACTCACTTCCAGCAGCTGCTACATCAGCAATTTAAAACAATTAACATAATTTTTTTAAACAATTAAAATTAAGATGTATTTTAAAGTTAAATTAAAATCAAATGTAATTAAAATTTAAAAATAAACATTTAAAAGTAAATTTTATTTTAAAAGTAATTACTATGTAATTTAATCAAAATAAAGCCACAGAAAAAAATGGAGGCACAGAAATAAACTTTTTGGAGCGTATCACATCCAAGAAATTTAATCTTTGAGTTTATGAAAATAGAGTTTAAGCAAAAACATTTTTAGTTTGAGTTCCAGATTTTTAAATTTTTCACTTTTCTTTGATAATTGTCTGGATTTATGGTCCAGGTTTCACTGTTTTAATTTATGTTTTGGCTGGCTAGAGAAGATTTAACAGATGAATAAATCCAGCTGATGATATTTAAAACCTGGAGAATTAAACATATCAGACGTTTCTGCACAGCAGTGTCTGCAGGGCAAGGTCTGAGGGCTGCTGATTGGTTGGTTAATGAGGAAGACCATCATTGGAGGCTCCGACGTGTGTTACAGAGGAGATGATGAGCATTGCTGAGGTTCCCAACACGAGGGGCAGGACCCCGAACAGGCACATGAGAGCTGCAACAATGAGCCGATTAATCAGCAGTCAATGGGCAGACATGTGACCTGTGCATGCGATCAGGTGAAGCATCCGGCTTCAGTGTGCTAATCTAACAGAGATGATAAATGCAGTGATTTATTGATGCATTAAATATGAACAAAATCAAATCTTTGTTCATATTTCTGCTCCATCTTTGTTTTTTCTTAGAGCCTTCCAGAGCAGCTTTGCATGATTCGCAGCTCAAAATAATCCTTCTTTACCTCTAACTGAGCCTCTCTACAGGCCCTCAAACAAGCCCTTTCAGCTTTCTTCTGGTTGGTGGCCCCTCATAAACAACAGGCGGGTCAGGTTTGCTTTTTTTGTGGGTTTTGTTACGTAGGGCACAGCTCTGAAGTTCAGGACCGTGAAGCCGCCTCTAAGCGTGCTTTGCTTTAGCATTGGGGTGTATTTAGTTTTATTGAATAACAATCAAGGCCAGCAGTCGTCTGCTTCAAACAGTAAAGGTTGAGCGTTTCAAACTGACGTGAGACGGCTCTTTGGTTCGTGCATTTCTCATTAAATTATGCACATGAAACTCAGTTGGACAAATCTGCCTCAAAACCGAACAGGAAAATAAATATTTAATTAATTTCTCTCTGTATTTATGAAAACACAGCCTTCCTTCTGAAATTAATCTTTGAATCTAGTGGAATCCATGCAAATATGAACCTTTTCCTACTCTAAGACAGTAAAAGATTACCCTGAGGTCCCCTAATAAAAGCTTGGAGGACATTTCTGAGATATTCTCACCTCACTGAGTGTTCTGACTCATTAGCAGCAGTGAGATAACAGTGATGTTTGAAGGTGTCTGTGGACTCCAGCTGTGGAACAATATCCAATTAAAATCCTTGATTTCACTCAGCAACCCTGGAGCTCCATCATCTTGGACAGTCTGTTAGTACAGTAACCTCACAGCAGCCATATTATTGGCCACATGATGTAATTAAAAATCCTCCAAAAGGCTCCAAATGAAGCTAGTAAACAGTTAGCAGCTAGAGTCCCCTGTCAATCAGAGGCCACACCTCTAATTATGCAAACTTTAAGCCTTAAAACAATTTTAAAAGCTGAGCTTCATGAAGGAGGAAATATTTTGTGCTTTGAAAAACAAGAATATAATTTAAAAGTAAATGAAAAGTAGAGGATCTATGATAGCGCCCTGTGGAACGCCACAATGCTCCATTCTGTTTTTTTACCCACAGTAGTCTCTGATAGTTGCATCAGGTTTCACTTAAACACCTTTAACATATCTGTAATACAACATATAACAATAGAAAGAAGCCCCTTATTAGTAAAATAATAAATGGAATAATTGGCTCCAGTGCCAATGGGCTGATTTGTTTTATTTATTAATTTCTTATGTGTCCAGTGTTTTTAAAATACCGCAATATTGGAATTTTGAAATTGCAGTGTGACATAAAAGTGTTTGAATGACATCAAAGTGATGCGGGTTAAAGGGCAAATGTCAGAGTGGGGTCAAAATCACTGTGCTGAGAGTTTGTGTTCTCATGAAGGAAACATGCAGCATGTGGTTAGTATAAGGACAGGCAGAAAGTTGAAAATCTGAAGATTATGCCGGATTCTGCAACGCCTGGCTGTGATAAACTTTCCAACCAGATGCTGGTTATAGCCTTTAGAGTCACGCCTGTTAGAAGTTCATAAAAAACAGAAACGTTTTCCGTCAGAATTATATTACCATGTGACTCTTACAGCCAATCACCTGCCATACTGCTGTGTGTGCATCACATGACCTCCAGTTTGTTCTCACGTTGAGTTGAAGGCCAGAGAAACACTTAGAACAGACTGTTCATGTTGTTCCTCGTGTTTCCAGCTTTGGATCTCCAGGACTGTGGAACATTTGCTTCAGGGTTTCTCCTGCACGTCTGGATTTTCATCCCCTCCCTGATTCAAAGAATCATATTTGTACCAGTTTTTTCTTCTTCTTTTTTTTTAAATTCCTTATTTAGCTACTCAAACAAAAACAGATGTTCGGTGACAGAAGGCGACACTGATCATATTTTCTCTGTAAAACAAGTAGCAGCGAGCAGAAACCAACTCAAACCTGTTGCAACTCACCTGTTGACTTCCACCTGATCTTTCCGTGTCTGTATGCGTGACTAATGCGTATGCCGACCTTTATAAAGAGCCCATTGACGGGCTCTCAGTTGACTGTGTACTACAAGAGATTACACACAAGGACATGTGTCCCGGGGGCCGCAGCTCCCACACATGGCAGCCTTATCTCCCTGAATGCTGCCTGGAGCCGTGTGATAAGGAGCGCCCTGGGATCCTCCATTATGAGCTGTGGTGGCGATGGTGGCGCTCTGAGCAGTCCCCCTTTAAGCACATTCATGGTTGAGTGGAAACATTGTGCAGCTGTGATTCCTGCAGCGTTCCTCTGCTCTCTGAGAGCTGTCAGAGAGGAAATACTCTCACTGCTAACTGGTGTGTGTGCTACAGCAGCTTAATGACAGCCTCTGAAATCATTAACCAATCCTGTGTGAAGAGGAGGAGGAGGAGGTGTTAAAGCAGGTGCTCCTCCAGCAGGAGCACCTGTGATGGAGGAGATGATCTGTTATCAGCCCGGGCCGCTGACCTCGCTCACTGATAACCTCTTTATTGGAGCTTCAGCTCCTGTAGAAGCTCCTCTGCATGAACAGGTGTCCTCACCTGCAAACAAACTGGAAATGAGTTCAAAACTAAAGAAGGTTATCATGGAGACAGAATTCAACTGTTATTGTTTTCAATGACATAAAATGTTTTCTAAAATGACAGTTTTTACACTGCTTTTACTGTGAAAGTCAAATTATTTGTTGTAATATGAAAGTTTCTCTCTTAATGCAAAAGAAGCCATCAGATTTTAAAATAAAGATTTAAATAAATATTTAAAAATATTTAAAGATTAAAACATGTGTTTGTCCATCCCATCACATTAATGTATTTCTGCCAGCCATGTGGTGTTATAATCCAGGGAATTGTATCCATCTTCTTCACCTCATAACTGCTTTTGTGTTACCTGCTGATAGAGTGGAACTATGCTGCTTTCACAGCTGAATATGACATTTAAATGTATAACAATATTAAAATAAAATTAGTGTCAAATTTGCCAATTATGTTTTATTATATGTCTTTTATGCTATTAAATAAAAATTATGTTTTGGGCTTTGATCAGAAATCAAACATTTCCAGGGCCAATGCGTACAGTCTGGATTACCTCAGCTGAAAAGTAGCAGACCTCGTCTCAGACTGTGTGAATGCTTCTATTTACAGATGATACATAGTTTTATACTCACTTTTTTTTATTATTCTTGTTATTTCAGTGGGTTTTTTTCTTCTCATACTCCTACCTTGCCACATTTCACAGGTAAATTTTTCTGATTTTACTTCATTATGTTTGCTTCCCTCTGTTAGCCTGATCTGTTAGCCTGCTGACCTTTTCAGGTTTCTGAGCTTTCAGTTTCTGTCTGCTGGTTCTTATTTATCAGTGCAGAAAACTTTGAAAATAAATACAATAGGCATGGGTAAGGGCTCAGTGATTATGATTTTGGTTTCTAAAGATTGTGAAGATATGTCATAAAATATTTATGTTCTTTTTGCACTCATTTTTACTGTGAAGCTTGTATTTAATTTCCTTTACAGAACTGCATTGTTACTGCTCCCCCCAAATCCAGTGTCAGTCATAGTTTATTTTACTTCCTGCCAAGATGACCAAAAACAAAGCCTGAATTCAACATGATCTATGAGGCGAAGGAAAGCCCCTGGAGAGCCAAGAATCTAGCAATGGAAGTGATAGCAGGCAGTCACCTGTGCAGATCTTCTGTGATTCACAGTCCTCAGCCTTCTTTGGGTTAGGCCTAACCCTGACCCTGAACCCTCATCCTGCAGTGGAGCCTTGTCAGCAGGAAGTGGTGTTTGAATCAGACACAAACAGGCACTACTCTGTGCCTAGACTCACCTCAAGATTATAGTTTTTATTTATTTATTTGAATGATATTTAAAATTTTTCCTCATAAAGATGCTGTTACTTTTTAGGTTGAATGCATGTTGTTTTGGCTAATCAGTAATCATGTTAAATAATCAAGATTTCAACTACAGAATAAAATCAACTTAATGATAGTTTTCATCTTAACTGAGAATATAAACAGTTAATAAGCGGTGAATATTTTAAATATGACAGAGTTTGTTGCACTCTGATCAGGTGTGTTGGCTGTTAAGCCTTCACCAGTCTCATCTGTGACCTTCACTGTTTACATT
The DNA here is from genome assembly GCF_000239375.1 of Pundamilia nyererei. NCBI lineage: Eukaryota > Metazoa > Chordata > Actinopteri > Cichliformes > Cichlidae > Pundamilia > Pundamilia nyererei. The sequence continues at coordinate 239,705 of NW_005187622.1, read as the reverse complement.
TACATTCATTCGTCCAATCAGAGAAACCTCATCTTATGGGGGGGGGAGAGCGGCTGTGGAGGACCTGATACTGACCTGAAGCAGACTGAACCTTTCACTGTTTCTGAATAAAATGGAGACAAACTATTGTGATTAATTATGAGGCTGTGGTCGGTCATGGCCTTCCTGAAGGATGGACGGCGATGAAACGCCGCCTGTTATTTCCCCTCTGTGGGACCGGGGGGGGG
>NW_005187622.1:232754-239458 GCF_000239375.1 Pundamilia nyererei | reverse complement strand
TGACTGGGCTAAGTAATGACAAAATGAGCACCTTCAGTAGACTCTGGCAATGAAAAAGCCTGCCCTCATCACCCGAGTCTTTTGTTGGGAATTTTATTAGCACTAGCCACGCTAAAATAACCTGTTAACACGTATCATAGTGCAGCAATAATAACCTCCTCAATCATATTTTAAAAGTCACGTCAAGGCGGCCCGCCGTAATTCATCTCTATGCAAATACCCCTGTGTCAGCCCATTAGTGTGCTGCTACAGGGCTTTTTATTAAAATGCATTCTCGCCGCTCTCTTCCTGCTCAGGACTAATAAAACACGAGCCCTGTTGCACAAGAATTATTGCAACTATTAGGGTAACATATGGACAGCATGCACTCTGAAAATAAAACCAACAGATAAAGTGGCAGGGTCGGGCTGGGGAGCAAACACTTAGGAAATGGCACCGCGGTAATAGATGGTGCCCAAGCTGCCTGACGCAGGCCTGGGAATCAAAGCCTGATTATACATTCATTTGGGAGGGGGCTCCCTGGTATAACCCCCCACCGCCACCTCCAGCCGCTCCTCAGCTGGCATTAGTGCCATCACAGAGTGTTTCTCACTCATAAATACTGCAGACACTAAAAAGGTAATAAAGTGCATCGGGCCTTTAATGAAATTAAAACAATGGAGATGGATTCATGCGGTGATAAACAGACGTGTGACGAGCTGTGGGCCCGTTAATGCAGACACACTATTTGTGCAGCAGAAACATGCCGTCTGAGTCACGCTTTAATGATGTCTCAGAGGAAGGGAGATTTTTTTTCTCAAAGCCGCAGGTGAGTACGGGATAAGGTGTAGCAGACTCCAACAAACTTAGTGATAAGTTCAGCATCTAAAACTAACCAAGTCATTTTAAGAGCCTTAAACCTGATGACCGAGTTAGAGGACAAACAAGGATACAGAAACAGAAAGATCCCAGCAGTCGTCTCCACGTTGTTACTTTCTGTCAGGTCAAATAAAGGTCATCTTCATATGACTTAAAAACCCGGCGCTGTCCTTCTTTTAATTTCACACCTCCAGAAATGAGCTGAGTTTTCTCTTTACTGCAAACAGATGTGGGCAGTAATACTGGACCTTCTTCCTGTTTTTTTCTCTCAGACACATCTGACCAATCAGCAGGCTGATTTTTTTTTTCTGCGTGAAAAGAAAAGAAAAAGCTCAAAATTTACAAACTCACTTGATTCAGAGCAGAGTGGACAAACTCTGGGGGGGAAACGCCCAAATATGTGCATGAGTTAATGCCGTGAATACATGAGCGCAGTTTAAATATGACACTGGCAGCTTTGGAAACACTTTTGTGACGTCTGAATGTTAACCACGTTATCTTAAATGTGATTGGTCCGTTTCCTCACTGCATCAAAAAAAGTGGCGATGTGTTTTTCCGGCGCATTCCACTAGCACTAAAGCTAAAGCTGATTCTTATATAGCCCTTTTCTACTTAAGCACTCACAGTGCTTTGTACAACATGCCTCATTCACCCATACAAGCACTTTTTCTACCTGACATTCACACAGATTCACACTTGCTGTTAGTCCGTTAGCTACAGCGCTGCTTTTATTGTTTACAGTTATTTATTTTAACATGAAGCCGCACACGCTCAACACTAAACCACAACGCTGTCAGAAAAGTAGAAAAATTAAAGGAAAAACTTTGAAAATTAAAACTAGACTGTCACTTTATATAAGCCACATTCACTTGTTCAAAGACTGACCTGCAGAACCACAGCTGCAATATATTTACCAAAGATCAATAAACAATAATCACATTCAGCTCCTACAGGATACATTTATTAAATATTCATTGGCATGGAAGGGACCACTACAGGCCTGGGGTAACCCTGCAGGACAGAAGTGTTGAACTCATTTGACATGGTGCAACTTTTACATAAAGTTCTTTGAAGGTCATGAATACGTGAGATGCGTGGATGGTCATGCTATCTGTTGGTTTGTTTTATTGTGAAGAGCTCCGTGCTTTAATTTGGCGGGTTAAATTCTCACAACAGAGGCGTGTCGCTGCAGACTCACCTTGCAGCGATGAAGAGGTGATTCAGGCTCTGATGACTGTCTGTCATTTAACGGTTTATCAAAGTCAGAGGATCCGCCATGCTTGTGTGGACGCCGGATTTTTCTGTTTTATGGACTCATTAATTTCTCTGGGACCATTAGCCTCCATGCACATCTCTGTTTTGATAAATGCAGCGAGTGAACTGTGCACACAATGTGCTTCCTCCTCCTGCACTGAAAGCATCACATGATAAACAGGAGCGCCCATCAAATTACCCAAATGTGTTTGTGGGGGTGTCCGTCACTCCATTACAGAGAGGAGCTCTCAGTCACCGTGGCGAGCGTTTGACACATGTGACCATCAACGAGGTTTTCACTGAGCGCGTCTGAGGGGAACCGCATTAACATGACGCGTGGTGAAGAAAAATGAAGTCACAGGAAGCGTTATCTCATCTCGGCGGCACGTTACGTTTCATAGATAAAGAAGTGATGTCGGAGAGGAGAATCTTTTCTTTGCAGACTCAAGCGCCGCGACCATCGTCATTTCTTCAGGGTCCACATCTCTAAAAGCATCCAGCTCTCGCTTCGTTCAAGGGCCATTCCTGTCTCTGATTTGTCCTCAAAGTGATTTCACATCCCTACAAACACGTGTGTTACGAAATAAAAAACTTTTTTGTTGATTCTTGGATTTTAGTTTAGAGCTGCAAAAGTAATCTCTCCAGCATGTTCTGGATCTTCGTCATAGGCCAGAGGCACCCAGGAAGCATCCTGGTCACATAACTGAACCACTCAACTGTTTCCTTTCAGTGTTGAGGAGAAAGAACTTAAGAGTAAGTTCATATAAACTCATGACCGACCTTCTCCAAGTCCCCTACATGAACTGTTGGGTCCTGTCCAGCGGACTCTCACATACCTCAGAATGATTAAGAGTGGCTCCATTCTTCCCTGACCAGGACAGAAACCACACCGAACTAAATTTAAATAAGCTTTAAACTCTGGGTGTGTGAGGGTTAGAAATTCCAAACAAATATCTTCAAATTCTTCCTTTCCATAATAAAATCATGATGCTGGAGATATCATCTGTTTCTCTGTTGGCCGTGTCGCTGTCGCTGTCTTCCAGTGACTGGTTTGATGTATCGTGATGAGCTTCATGACTTCTTCCTAACTTCTGTTGTCAGGAAGAAGAAAAATCTGACACAGAATATAAGCAGACGCATGCTGGATGTATTTCTCTAAGATGAAGTAAAGTCATGTTCAGAAAAGCTTAAAGGTGTATTCTGTTGATAATGAGTTGGTTTAAAGTGTTAAAAGTGCTGAAAATCATGGTGTAAAGAATAACAGATTCCCTCAAATTTTTCAGTCGATGACCTTAGAAGTCAGTTTTAGATTAGAATGTTTTGTGTTCTCTTAAGTTTTCATAAAGTTTTTCTTCCTTTTAATGATTCAGATACAAACCATTTTTTCTCAATGGAAGTCCTAACTGATATTAAATATCAGTTAGGACTTGGTGTTAGGCTTAGGTTTAGACTTGGGTTTGTGATGGTTAAACTTAGAGGTGAGAGGTGTGCGTGTTAGTGCCTCCTCTTGCACACAGAGTGGAGCAGCAGCAGTCTCTCAGAAAGCAACTTTCAGCCAAAATCAACGGAACAATCTCAAACTCATGGCGCTAACTGTTGTTCCCACCAAAACACCTGCTATGCTTGAACATGGTTTTAAGTTGTGTATGTTTGTGGGCGTGGCCTTTAGGTACTTGCCATAGAGACCCACCTCAGAGAAACAAGCTGTCCCCAAAAACTTCACAGAGTGAGACGGTCCTTAGAAGGAAAATGTTTAACTGAGCTTTTCGAAACTCTCAAACTTCACTTTCTGCATTTCTCGATCCCATGTATACACTGCTTATCACGACTGCTTCTTTTATACACGTCACCTGTCGGTAAGGTGTATTCTCCAGTGTCATTAACGTCCTACATGGAGAGCTGTGCAGCTGCACTGATGATGATCATGTTTCTGTAAGCAGACTGTCTCAGCTCTCAGAGATTATTCTTCTTCATTTGTGTGAATTTACAGAGACTCTGCTGCTTTGAGTCGATTCTGAGGTCACAGCTGTCACCTGGCCAGGTAACTGTGAGTATGCAGGGTCGTATTGATATTTAGATTTGTTGTTATTTGTGTGTCGAAGCTTTTGTCCGGTTCCTTCGGTGACCTTGTCTTCTCCCTCGGACTCTTGCTCAGGCGGATCCGACCCACTCAGCCCGTTGTTTGGTTTATTGACTGACCGCCGGCACGCTGCTGCACCTCCATTGGCTTAAATGGGTTTTCATTTTTTATTGGCAGGCCGGTGACGGCCTGTTTTTCTGGAGGCTCTTTACATTTTAACAGCTCGGGGTATCAAAATGTCTTTTACAAGCTCTCGTAAAAATCAAACAAAATGAAATAAAATCCAAAGCGGGCACATGGCAAGCTGTGCTCAGCACAAAACAGGTCAAGTATGGAAAGAAAGTGAAGAAGTCGAGCTTGTGGGGACGCTCCTGTGTGAGCAAGGCCTCCAGAACAAATTTTGTTGAGTTTCTGTCATTAACAGTCCAGCGGCTTATTATATTCATCTTTCAAAAACGGACCAAGAATCAAGATTTAATTGAGAATTAAATCCAGTTGTGACTGCAGGATCTGTGATTTATAAGTCTGTGAGGTAGCTTCAATGAGTTTGATGAACTTTTGCTTCTTCCAGTATCTCAGGTGTGAAGATTTGCTGGTTTTCTTCAACTAAAATGTAAAGAAACTGTAATGAAATTTATTTGGCACATGGTCAGAAGAAGAAACCATGTTTGGGCCAGTCACTTTGGCTTTTGTGGTGATTTAATTTAAGTGAAGATTCTGGTTTGTACCCATGTTACTTGATACAAACCGTTCCACTGTTTTCACTGCTCTATTATTTTACTCATCATATTAATATTATATACAGTAAGTCTGATGATGATTGCACCACAACACATTTTCTTTGTGTGAAACTTTAGTATTTTCACACTATGTCAATTTTATTTACTTCAATTTCACTTTACTTGTAAAGCACAAAATCACAGCAACAGTCGTCTCAAGGTGTTTTACTCAGTAAAAACCCTACTGATGCTTTACTAAGACTGAAGTATACCACAATTCAATGTAAACTAAGGAGGGTATCAAAAAGACTGTTATGAATTTCATAAGATGGGAGGAATTATCCATAGAGAACAGAGCAGTTTGTGTATCATAGTGTAAACATGTTTGTTTCTGCTGTAAGTCTTAACATGGAAGTCTATGACTCACTGCTGGAGCCCCTGCTGGGCATTAGAGGAACTGACGCTTTTTTAGGCCCATGATGGAAGCTAGTTTCATCTTTTCATATAAGAGTCACACGGGGAGTTAAATTATTTGGTTTTAATGTTTAATTTATCTTTAATTTAACAAAACAGCAACGGTGGGAATGCTGCACCTCTAAAGCCTCAGATGTGTGATTATTACCAACTAAAAGTTGTCATTAACAGTCCAGCGGCTCATCTGGATGTCTGGGTGTCCTCACACGGTGGGTCCACAATGGTTTCACCTTGAGCTTCGGTCGGGAAACGACAGCAAGCTGCGGCACTATTTCTCGGCTCTGACAGACACCCTGACAATAAATAACTCTATGAAAAATGAGGAGGGAGGGAGAGCACAATAACCTGCTGAACTTGAGAACCTCTTCTCATCGATTATGGAAATCCCTCCGCCGCTGACCGGGGCTATTATGAGTCTTAAGTATTGATTAAATACGCAGAGGAAAATACTTTGGCAGTTAAATCAGACGCTCATTTGATTAGCTTCCTCCCTCGCCGCCGCTCAAAATCAGCCTCAGTTTAAAAGGATTTCCTGTTTTTGGGGAAGAAGCTGTGTTATCTAGAAATTGAATTAACCCTGTGGGGTGACCTTGGCCGGGTTAAGGACCTCTGATCTTTGATCCAGGGGAGCGTCTGGGCATAAGGAAAGTAAGAGAAGGTTCAGACCCCCATGCACTTAAGCTGCTCCTCATCTCTCGGCCCTGGAGTTCGGCGCAGATACATCCGATGATTTGGCGTTCGGATCAATAGTCTCTCTGCGGCTGACTTCATAAGTAGGTCATAAGAAGCATTTTGGATATTAGCGCCGGGCAGACGAGGCTGGCTGGAGTTCACGCTCCCGCCTCGGCCTGGAAGAGTGAGTCTGGGCTGACGCCGAGCTCACAGCGTCGTGGACACTTCCATCAATACACAAGGACATCGATGGCTTCCTCCAAACCTGCTGCATTAATGGCAGGGCTTCTGTGCAGCAAAGTGTCAACTTTTAATGGATGAACGTAATCATTGCAGCCCTCACAGAGCGACGAATGAGACGCCTTACAAATCATTTAACTGCTTTGAGCACTCTCTCATCAGCGGGCTCTCACAGAGCTGGAGACTGAGGCACGGGACTGACCCAAACCATTACAGTAGATCTCACTGGAGTCACACTTTAAAGCCCCTCAGTCCCTCCTCTGTCTGACTATCTCCCCTTATAAACAGAAGGGGTGGGGCTTCTGTGCCTGAGATAACTACAGTGGGGCAAAAAAGTATTTAGTCAGCCACCGATTGTGCAAGTTCCCCCACTTAAAATGATGACAGAGGTCAGTAATTTGCACCAG
>NW_005187622.1:210180-231409 GCF_000239375.1 Pundamilia nyererei | reverse complement strand
TGTACCTCTGGTGCAAATTACTGACCTCTGTCATCATTTTAGGTGGGGGAACTTGCACAATCGGTGGCTGACTAAATACTTTTTTGCCCCACTGTATATAAGGGATATCCCCTATGACATCATACAGAGCCAAGAGTAGAAAAAACTGTGATAAACTGAGCACACTGAGTCTGGGCTCACAGGGGTTACTGTTCACACTGAGCTCATTATTAGAAACTCTGCTCATGTTTAACATGAACATCGAGCACTGCAGCAGATTAATGGGAACACCTTACAGAAACGCAGTTAATACAGAGTAACTCTCCCGATACTGAACGTGGCACCTGCTCAATAACAATAACAAACGTATAAAATGATTCGGTGAGTGAAATAATTAAATTCAATAAAGCAAAAACCTCTGGAAACATCTGGACTGTTGCTCTCTGATCTCAGTTGGTCATGATTGGACTGTATGTGAAGCAGCGCATTTACAGTTAGTTATTTTTAAGGATGGGAGGCTCACTGGGGAGGCAGCACACGTTCGTTACTGCAATATTTATTGTCACAAAGTACTTTGCAAATCAAATATTTGCAGAGGAGAAACAACACGAGGCTCCTTTCCCCTGCGTGTAAATCTGCAGGAACAGTCATATGAATCCTCATTTGGTTCTCGTGGACGTTTTTCTCAAACTGAAATCTGCTCTGTTAGATTATAAATGAGTCACGGTTCTTTTTTAAGTGCTTTCCCCATGAAACAGTCGAGCAGCTTGAGCTGTGTCATCGTTTTTGATGAACACTTATTGTGATTCTCTCCTCGGGCTCCGGTTCGGACCGTCTGGAGGATCTTTGGGCTGATCGATGGTGTGCTGGTTTCCTCACGCTGCAGAAAGCTGGACGTTCGGCTGAGAGCACACAGGAGCAGAGTCAACACGACCCCGGCACTCTGATTTATGAGATCAGCCCATTCACGCTGCAGGTCCTGCCTGGGAAAGTCGGTCAACATGACAGAAAGTTGTCAGCTCGGTGCAGATGGAGGCCGGGACGGGCCGCTCAGCACAAGGCTCGGATTGTGCTCCTTGTTTTCTCACTTCAATTCACTGCAGCACCACAATGCTGTTTTCCCGTGCTCGCCAAGGCCCCACGTTTGTTTAGTGATGTCACAACTGGGCGTTAATGCCTCTTTAGTTATGTCACCCCGAGCTCCTCGGTTAACCCCGTCGCCTCCAGAGTCGGAGAAAGCAGCAGCTCAGCTCTCACAAGCATGCGGATCACAACCTGCTGACTGCAACAAGGCCTCCCAACATCCCGATTCCGCTCACACACGATGAGGTAAACGTTCCAAGCGCCGTTACTGACAAGTCCTCCCATGGAGCGATTAGGAGCAGCGCCAGGAGGACCCTGTGCTCCTCTGTCTGTGTGAGGGAGCACTTCCTGCTCCGCTTCATTAAGGTGAAGCCGGACTTTATTTAGGAAATATGCAACTAAACAACCTCCTCACACACACACAGTTTTGAATCATTATTTTTGGGATGTCCATGTACCAGAATTCTGTTATTCAGTACTGGAACCACTGAAAAGCCACAATTTAAGTAGCAAATACAATAGAAAAATGCTAAAAAGATGAAATGGTTTTGAATCAGAATAAAGTTTCTCCACTCACAGCTGAACGTATTACGCATCAGATCAGTTTGAGGAGTTTGAATTCTGGCTCTTTTCTAATGTTTCCTGATAATTGATTCAAAGACTCACTGATCTTTGGTTTCTAAAAGAGCACTGAGAGTCGAATAAAACCAAACGCTGTCCCTGGACGTCTAACTTTGACTGAAAACATCTCCCCCTCGCCTCCTCTTCAGAGGAGACTCAGCAGATTTAACCCCAGACCCTTCTTACTGTCACAGATTTCTAACCCCTGCATCACTGTGCCACCCAACTCTCTTCTCTCTTCAGCCGCTTGCTTACACTAAAAAATACTCTTCAGGGTCAATAAACACAGAGACAGAAACACGTACATGTGTGGAAACTCACTCAATAAGTCTGCCCGGTAACAGCAGCTCAGAGAAGAGTCTGTCCGTGTCCGGTCGGTGGTTCCTCACAGAACAGCGAGTTACACTCTTTTCATTAAACATAAACTTCTGTCCATTTTAATGTGAATGCCTGTTTACATGTAGATATAAATATTTAGCTCAAACATTGCCCTATATTTTGCAGTGTTTCTTTACATTTTCCATAAAGGTTCATTCACATTATGCAAAACGTTAACAGCAGCTAACAGTGGCTAACAGCAGCTAACAGTGGCTAACAGCAGCTAACAGTGGCTAACAGCAGCTAACAGTAATACTTCCCAACAGAAAAGTTCAGCCTATAACAGCTCTCCTCAGTATGGCTGAGAAGCGAGTTTCACTGAGTCTTTGACTCATATCTGACTCCTTTCACAAACTTTTACTGCCTCCTCCAGAGTAAACAGACGTGGCTGCTTTTCACTCAGCACTGACAGCTGAGGTAAACAGTGGACTGAGAGCCTTCCACAGACAGCAAAAAAACTCAGAGTGAGCAGGGAGGCTGTCTGTAAAAGTCACGGCACTGATGTAGAATGTTTTTGGATCTAAAAGGAGCTTTAACATTTCACGCATTTACTGCCTTCAAACCTGCTTTTCCAAACTTAAACGAATTAAAATGTCTGATCATGTATGTCATTAAAATAAATACAGGAAACAGTAAATTTGTTGGACCAATTTTTGTCAGCGAATCAATCCACATTTTGTTTCTGTAGTGAGTCTTTGGGGCAAAAAGGTCCGGATAATCACCCTCTAATATGTAAACAGTTAGTGTATGTATTCATAATTGGGTCACCTGGTTTAAAAATATCAAATATGTATGATAATAAAGTGAAACCACAGCCTGTGAGTGCAGTCATACCGACGTGCTCAGCGCAGGTTTTAAAAAGAAACTCAGGATTTCTAAACAGGAGAGAGATGTGATTGTAATTCAGCTGCAGCCCTGCTTCACAGACCTGTTACTGTGTGTTTGTGTGTGTGCGTGTGTGTGGAGGATAACCCCGTTTGATGGCGGCTCCTCTGAAAGGAAAATGGATCGATCTTTAAGTATTTAATTCTATGATGGTTTCCTTTAAGAATCTCCATCTGGGCCATTATCATTAGAATTTGTTTATCATTAAATTATAAATTCCTCATCTGTCCTTAAGATGATGCCCTAATCCAATTTCTAATCCTCCAAATGCAGTCCTGCCCCGTGCACTTGATATATCCGTCTTTATTCTTTGTGACTTTTAACCTCTTTTTTCTGCTCTGAGTTCAGAGCAGCAGAGCAGCACCGACAGGCTCGTCTGTGCTGCAGCAATCTGAAGCTCAAATCATCTTTATGTCTCGCTGCGTTCAAGCTCACCCTGTCACAGCAGGAGAAATGCTTCATAAATAAAATTATTATTATTGTTATTATTAATAGTAGTAGTATTATTTCTTTGGTGTTAGCTCAATAAACAATAACATTTACTTTTTCTTAATTGTGATTACATAATATAATACATTTTTAGATGTGTCCTTCAAAGAGTACAAATGTCCAGAATATAAAATATAATATTTTTAGCCTTCATCACTGAAATGGTGAGCAGAGACAGATTCTCTGTAAGGTGGTTTCCTGCAAAGATTTCAACGTGTACGAAAGGTAAACTTCATAAAACGTCTATTTTAATTCTATAAAGAGGTAAGAATCAGAATCAGAATACTTTATTAATCCCTAGGGGAAATTATTTAAGTAACAGCAGTGGATGGGTGGGGTGGGGGCCTTCACCCGTCTCTTTGTGTTTCAGGAGCCCAAAGAGCTGCAGCTGTAGTGGTAGGAGTGGTGCATGATGGGTAACTACTGGTTAAAGGCACGCTTTAACACCACACCCTGCTGGGAGACAAATTGTTACAAATGAGGATTTTTTCCACTTTATGGGATTACAAAGGGGCCCCTGTGAGGGGTGTCAGAGGGCGGAGGGAGGAGCTAAAGGGGGTCAAAAGAACAAAGAGACAATAGGAGTCTGTGTCGGGGTGTCGGGGTCAGCCCACGAGTCCAAACACACCTCAGACCCAAAACACAGCAAAGAGTGAAACCATTTTATGATTTATTAAAGTGAAGCAGAAAAAAAATCCTGCTCGTTTTATTTATTTATGTTATCAGCTCGTTATCTCCCCGTGACCACAAGAGGTAGTTTAGCTTCTGCCAGAACTGCAGGATGGGTTTTTACCATTACTACTTCGATATTTTTTATCAGACGTCATCGAACACTCACAGGGAGTCTAAAATAAACTTCGTCTTTTATTCAGTTGGGCTTGAAAACAGCGACATAAACGCAGTTTATTGAGCTCAGATCAGCCGAACAGGACTTTTCTCACAGACTTTTATCTAATCAGGCTTCAGAGGAGTCGCTCCCTGATGGACAGGAACAGTGAAACTGATAAAGTAGAACTTCTGAAACCTGGAAATAATGTCATTGTTAATTTTATTTTTATGGCAATTTTTAATAAGAGCAAAGCTGGTTTAAAAAAACAAAAGAAGATAAACAGTAAATCAATAAAATAAATACAGTAAAGTTGACTAAAAACGAGCTAATTTTTTTTTACATTTACTAAAAAATATGGAGCAGCAGGTTATTCCTGCCCAGGAGCTGCAATAGCGAAAATCCAGTCCCCTCTATGCTTAAATGAAGACTTCTGCTGTTTTGAGGTCGCATGGTTTGACTAGCAGCTTTTTAAATAGCTGCACGTCAAACCATACAAAACTTTAAAAGTCAGTAAAAGAATCTTAAACCCAGCATGAAAGAGGAGGCACTGTAAACCTGTTAAAACCGTAGTGTTGAGTTCATGTTTCTAATACTTAGCCAAGCGTATCATATTTGATACATGTGTTTTTGTGAGTTTGTGAGACTTCTACATCATCAGCGTGACTTTTTTACCCTCAAAAGATGATAGAAATTGCGTGAAACATTTTTAATGACTAAATTGCCAAAATATTGCTTATGTAGCAAATGTGGTTCAAATTAAAACCTCAATATGCAGATTAAAATTTTATATATATTTTTGTATATTTTGCCTCAAGGTTCAACAAACACTCCATTATCCAAAAATTAAAGATTTGTGGCAGTTATTTCATGGTTCAGGTTTTAAAGGGCTAAAGTCATTTTTCAGTACAGTATTAGACGCATGGGTCCAGTGACATCGTTTCTTTGTTTTTGTTCATGTGAGTCTCGTAAAAACTGCACAGAAGTGGAAAATATTCCACTTGAAAGCCTCTTTAGGAAATGATCAATGGTTCGAAGCCCTCTGTGCTCACAAATGAAGACACTGATGTAAGGAGATGTTTCCGGTGCACACCGGCGTGCTGATGTTCACTCTTCTTCCAGTGATTCCTGAGCTGTCGTCCAGCCTGAATAATTAAGTATGGTGGAAATGCTGAAGCTGAGAGCCACTCTTCACGTGTTCCCCACCGATTATAGTGACTCTATAAAGTCTGGTGACCTCACAGAGTCTCTCATTTACAGCCAATGACTCTAAGTGTGTCCAATCCAATCCGCAGGTATTTATTGAGAGAGAAGCGCCCAGACGCTCTTTGAGTAAATTGAAATCGCCGCCCTCCCGTGGGACTTCATTTCATTGCAGATCCAGCTTCAAGAGGGGGGCCTGCAGGACCCTGAGTGGACTAGATCCATTTATTGAAGAATATAAGCATATTTATACATCGCTGATGAGCTTCTTACCAATCATTCCTTCTATAAAGAGGCCTGACTCTGTCTCCTGTCCATGATTTTTATGGACTGCTCATTTGTTTTTCCACAGATGCTGTGAAGGAAATGGATTCCTCTTGTTTTATATCAGTCAAAACCCAAAAACTAAACTTATTCATGCCATCTCAGTGAGATTAAAATCCCTTTTATGAGTGACTTGAAAATAAGAAACATTCATAAGAACGAAAACATCGATTCATGAAGCTTTAAGAGCTCAACGAAGGAGTGAAGAGCTTTAGTTTGAGGACAGTTTGGATTTCATTCTGCTTCATGCTGCAGTGGTGAGTCAGTCCCAGGAAGAGACACTAATCCCTTTAAGGTTGCTTCAGGAAGAACATCCAGAATAAAAACTCCACCTGCTGTGGTGACCTCGTGTCAAAGAGAGCAGCTGAAAGTTGGAAAAACTGGCATCAATTCTGTTTGAAGTGTGTTTAGTACCTGATTTATTCCGTAGAATTTCACATTTTAAATATTTCCTGCATTTAAATGAGAGGACAGATGTGGAGGAGCTGAAGCCTCAGCAGTGCAGCATAATAGATGAATGATATGAACCATGATATGTATTGAACCTGTCACAGCTGATGGAGCAGAGTGTACAGTGACATAGAGTGTTTCACTGCTGTAGTGCTGTTTGGCTGTACAATAACCTAATAAATCCTGTGATAGTCAGAGCCAGAATCTTTGTATCTGTAAAAGATACAGGTGCTGTTTGGTACAGGTACGAGTAACTTATAGATACCGATTCTTTATGTATTTAAAATCACGTGCTAGTTGAAAAAAAAATCGAAGGCACAGTTAAGGAGAATTAAGAACTCAAGGTCTGGACTACATGCAGCATGTCTTTGTGCATAAATAGGAAGCATTTTAAATCAAGGCTTCAGAGGAAGGATAAGGATAGAGATCACTGGGGACTCTGAGAGATTTAAACAGCTCCTAGTTTCTGCCCTGGATGACAGAAAGTGTAACAGGAACATCCAATCAAAATCCTAGAATTTCATTGTGCACCAAAACTGTACAGTCTCTTAGTACAGTAACCTCACAGCAGCCATATTATTGGTCAGATGCTGTCATTAATAAGGCTCCAACAGCACAAACAGAGTCCAGAGGTCCAATTCAGGTGAAGGTAGCAGACAGCTAGCAGCTACAGCATAAAAATCCACCATTTAAGTTTATTATTAATATATACAGTATGTCTGGTGCTGATTAAACAACAACACTTCATTTTCTCTGTGTGTAACTGAAGGTTATCTTTAGTATTTTTATGATGCTGACACCATGTCACATATTCAGATACTTTAGAAAAGTACAGTTCACCTGCACAAGAATCTGCAGCCTTTTAATGTTTAACTCTAAATAAATCTTCTGTTTCTGCAATATGTAGTGATAATGTGATAAATGAAAGGAGTGACAGAGAATGAGAGCAAGGATTACGAGACTGCAGGGCATTTCCCACTGCTTTCCCTGAAACAGCATTAGGAGCGCCAAAGAAGCTGATTCAGTTTTAATTTAGTGGCATATGAAACGTATTTCCACACAGCTGCTGAAGCTGAGGCCGACTGGCCTGAGCTACACTTGTCACGTGACTTTGAGCCAGTTTCAGCTTATGTGAAGCGTGAGCAGGTCACATGAGCCAGCGGGAGTCCTGCTGGGCAAATAAATACAGTGATGTAATACCCGCCCCTCCATCAGCTCAGGATTAAAGACATAGTTCATTACCAGAGAGGCACTTTAACCCCACAGCCACGTCTGACAGGCCGCGGCTCGATGATGACCATAAATCAGATAATGATAAATGCGCCTGATTGGTCTTTGTTCTGAACGAGCACCGTGCTGTGTTCTAATGCAGAAAGATGGATTCTTATGTAAAAATCAATGGAGGATATTCTGCAGAAAGGTGTCAGCATTTAGTGTTATGGATCCTTTCTGACGGAGAAGCAGCTGCTGTTTTAAGCTCAATAGTTTTGTCAATCGATAAACGGGCCACTTCTTTCACCATCTTCCCTTTTCTCGCTGTATCCGTCTTCTCGAGCACACTTAGATGGCTAACGTCCAGCTCTGAGATATTCTAATGATGACTCTAAATCACGTTTATCCATTTATTGCTGATCGAGGGGTTCCGAGCAGTTTCACGTGCTTAAAGGGAGCAGTTTCTATTCTGCCGCTCAATCATGTCGTCCAATAAACGTCAGGAAAGGGAAAAACTAAAATCTCAGAGTCATGCTGACATCTTTTTTATGTCCGAGTTCAAAACCAAGAGCTTCGTTCAGGGATATAAATCCTCACTGGCTGGAAGATGAGAAAATTAATTATGGAGCCAGTTTCAGGTGGAGTGTTTTCTGCTTCTTGCTGCAAATTATTTGTAGAGCATGTATGAAGGCACTTTTCATCATTCAGTTCATTTAATTCACTTATTCCTCCAACTGGAAGACAAACAAGCACGAGGAAGTTGATTAAAAGAAAATTAACCGATGTCTTTTTTTGTGTGTCTTTTTTTTTTTTTTTTTTTTTTGGCAAAATTAAAAAATATTTCCCGCAGCTCCTGAATGTTGGAGTTTGGGGTTTGCCTTTTTCATGGGCCCAGTCTGGTTTCTTGTTAGGGACTTCAGAATGGAAAGTGAAGTTTGGCATTTATCTGCTTCGAGTCCAACACAAACACACAAATTCAAGGTTGGTGTATTCCTGCCTCCCTCTTACAATGACCAGCCTCTCCAGCTGAGCCTGAGGACTGGGACCCAGGTCAGCTGAGCGATGTTCAGCTTGGTTATCCACAGATTGTAGATACAGTCGCTCTGATGTCCTTGGGACATAGAAATGAAAGGATCACTGAGAAGAATAAACCGGGATCCCATCCAGAGAGAGGGATGCTGCACAGAAGAATTTTTACTGTTTTACAGAACCTAATGTCATCTTTGATACTATACAGAAAGGCTGGTCATGTATTTTGTTGTGTGTGACTGTGGGTTGTCTGTAGACATTAAACACCATGTAATCAATAAGACTGTGTTTCAGGAGGATGCTCCACCCTGTCAGCCATTTTTCCTGGGTCTGTGTTTACAACCTTTGAAGCCATGTGAGTGTTTGGCTGTTCATTAGCTGGAATACTTTAAAAGTTCAGGCAGATTTGCATGAAAATTAGCCGGTGTATGATCTGAATCCAGGAATCTGTGGAAAACATCTGTGAAAACTGAACCTTTGCTGTCACATTTTTATAAACACACTTCAATGACACACTGAAATGAGGAAAAACTGTGAAAAATCATCTTGATGTGATCGTGAAAAAATCCCAAACTATTCCAGGTCCAGATATTGTTCTTAGTCCAGAGGCTCTGGTCCTGCATGCCGCAGACAATACTAAATATTAAATAGTCGTTGGCTTTTCTGTGTTTACTGTAAATGTACGGCAGGTGTATTTTTATTTTATTCAGTCTCAGTCTTATGCAGGTGAACCCTGCACAAACCCTGATTTTCTGCTGTTTTATGGACAGAGTGATTCATCAGTTAATGAGGAAAACGGTCATCAGCAGCAGGTTTCCTCAGGCGGGGGGACAGCAGAGTCCAGGCTGAGCTGATGTCCCCCCGTTATTGATCCGAGAGCCTTTTAAACCTGCTTCCTGTTCAGATTCCTGCCCCTTCCTGTCATACGCTGTGAGGGCTGCAGACAGTCGGATGAAGACCTTAATGGTGCAGAAACCTCCTCCTCCTCTCTCCTTATTGTTTCGTACAGGCAAACAGTCCGATCTCAGATTGATTACGCTGCTCCTCTCCATTGATTGTGCTGCTCTCCCTTCAAGTGTGCCGAGGAGAGAGAAATGACACAAACACTTTGATTCCTATTTGTATTTATTCTCCTCTCCATGAAGAGCTGAAGAATAGTTTTTTATTAATTTCATGGATTATTTGCTCATTATGCATTAATCATGGCTCCCCATCTGGAAGGTGCAGGCGCAGCTCTGTGAGAAACAGCCATTCTGATCTCAATTAGATTCTGCCGCCGCTCGCCATCTACCCATAAATCACTTCTCCAAAGTGAAATTAACAGTTACTGGAGCGCATTAATATCCACAGTCAGGCATGAGGGGGGAGCAGTGACTGGAACCAGCCATCTCTCACAATGTGAAAACATCATTTTGTTTGTGAAATATCAACATTACACGCCGAGGTCTCCCTCCCCCTTCTGTAGTGCTGACGCTGACAGCCAGAAATGATGGCGTGGAAGACAGGAGGTCTCCACTGAGCACAGACGGGCTCACGTGACCTTTACTTCTTTACATCGTGGTGATTACTGTTGAGGTCATGATAAAGATATCACAAAGGGAAATTATGTGTGATGATCCCGACTGTCCTGTAACTACAACACAACCTACTGTAGCAAATATAACAACAATAACTATAAACAGTTCTGATCATTGTTTAATCAACGTAATCATTTTCAAGCAATATTAACAAACATCTCCAAATATGGATGTAGTGACTGTAACATCACCCGTCAGTTATTGAACCTCTGAGCTGAGCGTGTTGGTCGGCATGGTTGGCGGCGGATCCCTCATGTAACCCACGCTTTATTTCGATTGGTTCAGTAATTATTACTGACGTTGTCACAGATGAAGACACCACACGTGGAAATAAAAAACATGTTAAAGTTAAAAATGTTGAGTTAGTTTCTTATATAAATGATTGTATAAAGTATTTTGATAATTTACTTGTTTTCAAGGGATAATATGAATATTCCTCAGGGACACACCTTCAAATATGAGAGTTTGATCTACTGTAACTGGCTGTGGCTGCCTGATGTGACCTCTTGTGGGGTTTTTTTTGTGTTTCAGTACTTCTGATGAGCCCTAAAAAGCACAGAAGTAAACACTGCAGCGCCACCTGTTGGTTACTGAATAAGCGAAGGGTGGAGCCAAGCGAGGAAAAAGAGGGACATCTGATTGGTTGACATAAGTTGTCCTGAAGTGGATAGAAGAAAAGTTCATAGTCAGATTAATGTGATTAATTTACAGAAAATTTGGAGGTTTGATGACGTAAAACAAACTGTGGAAATTAATTTAATTATAATAACAAATATCAGCAGGTTATCAGATAACAATAAAAAGAATGAAGCCTGAATTCCAGGTTCCTTAAAAGTAAGCCACAGTCACATCGCAGGCTCTAATTAAATTTTACGGTCTCTAATACATTTTTAGCCATGTACCAAAATAAACACATGTCTTTAATGGTGGTGGTGTTTAGGCAGTATTTATGAGCCTTAATGGGACCCTTCAAATAAAAAAGGCTCAGGCTGCAGCATGCGGTGCTCTGGGCCCTGATTTAAGACTACAGGCAGGTATGAAGCAGAGAAGTGTCATTAAAATCACACCCGTCACTCTTCAGCGCCTCTCCATCCATCCTGTCAGTCCGGCTCTCTGAGGGATTTCACTCTGTGGTCTTAGCCAGAGGTCAAAGGTCGCCCCCCGTTCCCCTATCAGGTCTCCCCTGAGTAATTTCCATTTTAATGTCACACTTCCAATCTATCAGCGCTGTGATGGACATCACACAGAGGGTTTAAGTCTCCTTCCCCCGGGCCCTCGCTGAGCAATGCAGCTGTACAGTCAGAGGCGCCACTTCCTCTTTCTGTGTGTTAACGTGGACATTACACTTTAAAGAGTAATCATGATAAATTCTTGAAATAACCGCTGCACAACACTTAAAGGACGTGTGGATACGAACACAGAGGAGCTGATTTTAGTTTTAGATTTTAGACACGAGTCTGAATGAATCATCCTGGTTTATGTTGATATAAGAGATCGTGCTGTGAGCACATGTCAGACACTTTGGACTCAACATAAATATTTAATGAATATTTGTGAAGACCAGCATTTTCCCCAAAACACCAAGTGCAAAACAAGAGGGTGACGTCTATCTTTCACAGCATTTATGACCATCTGATGGACATTTTACCTTCTTAACAAACCTTTACCAGCATGTTTGGTACGTTTCTGTTCACGCTGACAATGAAGCAGACTGAAAACCTGCAGCTAAGAAGGGGGGAGGGGAGGGGTGGGAGGCAGGAGGGAGACTATAAAAAGGAGATAAAGAGTGTAGAGATGGAGCTGGAGATGGATTGTGGGACTGTGCAATTCCCCAAACTCTGATGATTCCTGTTCTTACATCTGTCAGGATGTGAGCAGCACAGGAGGAGGAGGAGGAGGAGGCCCCTGGACTCCCCATACATAATTAATGACATCATTTCAACTACACTATTGACTAAACAAATGCATAAATCACAGAGGCCCAAGTCAATAGACACGGAAACCTTTAATCATGTTCTAAATAATGACTACTGTTCCCATAATTATTTCCAGCTGCTGATTCAGATTAACGGGCTGTCAGGGTGTGATCGGAGCGCAAGGAGACGCGAAGCAGCCGCCGTCACGCCGGGCCTCCTGTGATTGACAGTGGCGGTGGCGGCGGCATCTTTATGTGGAGTGGCAGCTGAAAAGTGGCTGTCAAAAAATGCAGTGGATATTTGCTGTTTTGTTTATCAGCCGGCCGGCGCTGAATAAAAGTGGGGGAACATGTAGAGGCTGTCCTCCTGCCTTTTCATCTGCTCCCTAAATGGGTCTGGGGATTGGAGAGTGCAGTTTATCCCCTCCATTCTGCCTGACAGAGAAACCATTTAAAGCTCACCGCCGAGGAGACAGCAGTCTGTCACCGGAGACAGCGCTCAAATCAACTCTTCACATCGCTGCCTGCTGCCTGCACATCACCTCGTTTATCCCCCTCTCCGCCCGCTTTATCTAAAGCCCCTCTCAGATCTGCAGCCTGCCGTGCAAACGTGACGGAGATTTAACACGGCTGCCCGAATAAACACTCACTTGTTTTTTTATTAGACACAATAAGTGTGTTTTTTATTCCCACTTTAGACGCTGGTCAGCTCTGAAAGGTGCTCTGGGTCAGTAATGAAGCCTTCAGGCTCCAGATGAGCTTCTGAATTCTGTCTGTAGGAAGCGACAGGACAGTTTCACCATAGCCTGAACACCACAGATGGACACAGCCACATCACCAACTGGTTTCTGCATGGCTTCATTTTTCAGGCTTTCTGTTTGGTCAAAGCACCAGACCAGAGGGAACAGAGTCTGCCTACATGTGCAGTTTTAGAGATTTTCATTGTTCTTCTAAGCCCATTCAAGAAAATGACCCGGAAAACACCTGCAGGGACGTTCCTGAAGTCAGGGGAGACACTGGTCTCCAGGCAGCTCTAAAACATCCTGATACTATTTATTCGTATCTAAAGACAATCTTAGCAAGCAGGTATTAAACTGCCAGGAGCTCCGCCCCTGACTGCGGCCCAGTCCATCTTTAATGTGGGCTCCATCACCCAGAGGGGGCCACAGAAGGCTGAACCTACGTTGCACAGCAGAAGCTCTGCTCTCTTATTTTCTGCACCACACCTCATCCTTCCAGCTCTGTCTGAGCTGTGTGGGAATCCCTCAGATGGCTGAATTCGTGTCTGGGTGAGCTGTATCTTCACGGGTTTTCTTTTCCGGTCGTTTCATGTTTGTGTTCACGTCTTTTCTATGTGACTAACCCGTCATGAAAGCAGGGAGCCGCTCCTGTGAGGAACTCTGAAGAGTTTTCTGTTGAGGCAACATGAGAGCGTGACAGGAAGGAGGAGTGAGCAGGACAGGTTCATCTGCTGGGAGACAGACAGAGCTCCCACACTGGGGCAAACAGTCTATAAGAGAATGTAAATGAAGTAGCTTGTGCCAACAAACCCGGACTTTCTCTCCATCATGAATAAATATTAGTGCTTCTCAGTCCGTTCTCTCCCACAAAGCCCCGGGCGCCACGTCACATTCCTCACTTCCTGTTGCTACACCGCGTCTTCTGAGCGTGGAAACATGGCAGGAGGGAGGAGGGAGGGTGAGCCGGGCCTGTTATCAGAGAGCCTGTTGGATGACAAACACAAAGTCATTAACCTGCGACCCGGTCAGTGGAGAGGGGAGGGAGGAGCGAGTGTTTGGAGAGGAGATTCCCTGAGCTTCAGGGAGGCCTCACAAGGAGACCGACTCGTCAAACCGAAGGAATCTGAGGAGACCAAACCTCACAAACATTTAAATCAGAGTTTTCAGTCAGTGGAGGGAAGAACTCGAGTGTCTTTACGGCTGTAAAGTGCACTAAAAATAACTGCAACTGTGACATGTCGCCTGCTTTGCTTTGAGACAGTCGAGTCTGCTCGGATCACTTTCAGTAAACAACACAAACTTGTGTCTTTATGGTAAATGTGGACATCAGATATTAAAGGAATTACAGTTTTTACTTCAAACACTTTAAGATTTATGCTAACTCACATCTTCACATCAGTTCACCAAATACAGTACTGTACCCTCAGGTGACCTCACCAAGAGGAAGTGATGTCATTCATCGTCCATCCCTGCAAAAGCTCTCATCTCAATTTTGTTATGAAAAATATACATTTCTCCTCTATGAGAAGTTTGATAATTGAAAGAACATCCTCACAGACGTTAATCAAATATAAAACAGACGACAATGTGTGACAGCAGATGTTCAGTTTGAAAGAGGTTAAATGCACTTTTGTTTGTACAGCAACAAATCACTGCAGCAGTCGCCTGAAGGTGATTTACACTGTAAAGTAAAGACGCTACAATAGCACAGAGAAACTGTAAGTATGAAACTAGGTGCATTGTTAGTAGGAATAACAAAACTTCAGATGTCAGTGTGTTTGTGAAGTAGATTCAAATATCACTTTGTTCTGTTTCACCGTATACAGTGAAACACTGCACACCTGCAAGGTGCTGTCTCATTAACTTGCTGATGTCACAGCTTCTATCTTCTTCTTTGCGAATTTATCAAGTTTATCATGCGTTAGTGTTATGTTTTATATTCACTCGACTTTGGTGAATATGAGCTCATTGATTGGTCGGATAGTCAGCAGGTGGCTGAGAAAGCGGAAGCAGAAGCCATGAAAGCCACATGGTGTTTGTTGGTGATGAATCAGGATCCAGGAGGAGGAAACTGGTCTGCTGGTTCCAGCGTGGCGGGGGTGAAAGAAAAGCTTTGAGCAGGGTCTCCGTGGGAACAGCCGGTTGGTGATAAGAGTGCAATGACTGGCCTCCGAGTTTAAAGATCACACACTTAATCACTGGTGGCTAAAAGAGCGCTCTGGTTCTCTATCAGCAGCTGCAACTGCACAGTTTCTCACCACCGTTTATCTCAGAGCACTGCTTCCTGACAAATAACCTCTCATTGATAATATATGATTGATTATTCCTAAATATCTGTGATATTTCTTAATGTGGCCCTCTCTGTGAAAACTGCAGAGACAATGATGGGAATGAATCCAGGGTTCAGCACCTGAACTGGAACGAACCGAAACTCGGGTCGTGTGCTCTGCGGGCTCCTTTAAGGCGTCGGTGTTAAAGACGCGGACAACAGGACTTTCTGTCTGCACTGCATGATGAATTTTATAAACATGTTATCGTGTTGTCAAAGAATGAAACCCAGTTATTGCGGTCACAGCCGGAAAGATGGATGATGAGAAAATGCCGGTGATGTCGATGTAACTCAAAGCTGGCGACGCTCCAGCCAGATATAATAATGGCTTTTAATGGCTGCAGATTAATGCACATAATGAAAGCCAATCAATAGCAATAACCCGCAGGGAGCTGAGAGGCAGACACGTCCTCCCACCTGCAGCTCGTCAGCACAAAGTGAACCCGTGACACGTTTTTATTTACACCTCAAACACATCATTCGCCTCCTCGGCTTCACGTCGCTAAATCTGCCCCCTCCGGCTAAAATGTATTGCCATTTAAACATGACAAAGAGGCCATCGGGGTGGCCATTACAATAATCCATCATGTCTACCAGTGGTTGGATCCAGCCTTGCGGTAAATCCAATCTAAGCAGGGTCAACAGTGTTTTTCCTCCAACATGGCTGATGCTGCTTCGCTGTCATCAGTTAGCTTTTGTCAACACGAGGACACCAGAGATGCATTAATGCTGCTGCCTGACAGCCGGCAGACACACGGACATCATCTTACTGTTAAATACCGTTACCCAGCATGCAGCAGTGCTCACCATGTGTGTCACTGTGACCTCTGACTTATTTTTTAAACTATGGCCTCATTTAGATTCAGTTCATCCCCAAAACACTCATAAAAACTAAAATGATCTCATCAGAAAGTCTTTGAACGTCATCAGCACTTCCTTCTCCATAAATCTGAAGCAGTTTCCTTTCTTTTTACTCAAATCCATACAAACACAAACACAACGACCTAAACTTGTTCACTTTTACCACCTTAAAAGTGAACACGAGTCCTTACAGATCCTGATTTGGATGAGAGGGTGGAGTGCTAAATTATCTACATTTGATCATAAAAATGATCAAATGAAGGAGAGATTTACTGGGGGAAGACACACGTAAACTGAAGCTGACAAAATTAGGAGAGAGTTTTCAGCTGGGATTAAAGGCTGTTAGTGAGGAAGATGAGCTGATGTGAGGAGAGAGATGAGAACACCCGTGCACCAATGACAGACAGAAACATCAATTTAAGAATAGGTTTCACTGAGTCAAACATAGAACAAACTGGATGTAATTAAAAACATGACTTTCTGAAAATACACAAATAAAGAAACGGTTTAACTTTAGTTCAAATCTTGTTTTTGGAAAGTGGCTTTAAAAGAGATAAAGAGTTAAAGAGATGATGTTGAAGTTTGTTCCCTGAAATTTAAGATATGATGCAGGGGCTCAGATCTAAAGTGGTAATGAAAAGTGTAACAGCATGTGAGCCACAGACTGTTTGGATCATTACAGATACCATATTAGTAACAATCAAATAAATTCTTCGAATTACACTCAACTAAACCGGAGCTCAGCCTTCTTGAACGCTGTTAGTACAGCAACCTCACAGCAGCCATGTTGTTGGTCACATGGCAAAATGCTCTAGATGGTAGGGCGCTGCTACAGCCACCTGTGTCACCATTTACCTGTCAGTCAAAGAGGCCACGCCCCAAATAATGCAAACATTAAACCTTAATACAGTTTAAACAGGTGAGTAGGGATGGGAATCGAGATACCTTAGAATCGTCTGCCTATCGATCCAGCTTATTGGTTCGCGCACGCTTTCTCAAATCAGCTGATTTCAGTTCGTGTGTCGGAGGAAAACAGTGGCACAGTCGCCAACGTGGACATTACTTTTATTTTTATTGCATTAAAGGATGAGAGAGCGATGGTGAAGTGGAGACTGCTCCAGGACAGAAAGAACTACATCATACTGTTAACACAACTTCGGCTCTTCACAAGCACCTGCACAGACAGCATGCTAAAGCTAAGCTAGCCAAGAACCCAAAGCTATGTTAAAGCAGAGTGAATGCTGACCCCAGACCAGCACCGCCATAAAGTGAGCTGCTGCTGAACTTCAACAGGTAACAAAGTGAAGGCTGCAGCCTCCGTTTCTACATGTTCATGTTTCTACAGTAGAATGACCATAGCATTATGAAAAGATGTGTTTCAGATCATTTTACAGAGTAGCATAAAGTAACTGGTAGTATAAGAGTGTCTTTCTCCTGGGTGTGATTAAGTAACCTACTGCATTACTTTTAAGAAAAGTGTTCAGTGTAATTTATGTAATAATTGTTTTACTTTACTTTTTTTGAGTAGTGACCCCTACACTGATCACACCAAAAAAGGGAGCTACATCTAACATGCACAAACCTTTGACCATGCAGTTGTGTAATTAATTTGCATGAATGTTTGTGTTTGATATGCTGCTTAAAGATGGTGGTTACATTGATCCAATGAGAATTGGTAGGGAATCATAATCACTAAATTCTTATCAATTCCCATCCCTACAAGTGAGCCTTAAAAACATTCTCACCCCCAAACAGTTGGTATGAAGGAGGAAACATTTTGTGAATAAAATGTAAACATGACTTAATAGAGGATCGATGACAGGGCCTTGTGGAACACCACGACCTGTAAGAAGACACTCTGTGATGCCCTGCTCTGGTTTTTGTTGTTCCCAGCGATCGCTGATGTCTTCTGCTTCCAAACAAACTCTGGTTTGGATGTAAAATACTTCAGGCTCGGCTCTTAGTGAGTTATAAAACCGTTCATCCCTCTGTGCAGCTGTTATGAAGGGGATTCTCCTAAAGAGTTTGGAGTTGCTTAAAGGGCAAATATTCCAGAGCTACCCCAGAACCAAACAAACCCATTAAGGCACGTGATTTATGATTGGACTAAAAGCGGGTTTATCCTGATGTGACTGAAGCCAAACTGTACCATATAGTAATGTGTTTAATGTGCAGGTATGAATCTTTTGTCCTTACTAGCCTCTGCATGTCTCCTGTCATCCTGCAGGCAGACTAAGGAACCCCCATATAGAGTTAATCATTACATCCCAACCCCTACCCTCATTGATTACCCACATACTAAAGCCGGTGGAGCAGTCAATCCGGCATTGGATGTAGATTGCTGTGGCAGAACAGTCGCCTCAGCCTTTAAAAGTGCTTTCATTTTCTGTGTTTGTGCTAAATAAATATCGACCGACTCCACTCAACAAGTTTGTGCCCAGTCGATCTGCAGCACAACTCTGCTGTATCAAGATACTGTTCAAGCAGCTGCACTGACAGCACACACACACACACACACACACACACACACACACACACACACACACACACACACACACACACACACACACAGTGGATAACAATGGTTTTTTTTCTTTTCTTTCTCTGAGCTTTCATCAAACTTGAATTGACTTTGTGTTTTCTGACAGTTGAGCTGTGATATGAGAAAAGGGGCAGAACTCCTGTTAATCAAAGCCATGATAAGACATGATAATACAGTGTGTGCAGCAGAGAATACCAGAATCCAGACTGGCCTATCTGACTTTCTGTTTTACTCTAAATCATGTTTTACATTTAAATCAAAGCCAAAAAGCTATGTGGAGTCAGCTGAACATCCAACATCTGCCCTGTTGGAGTCTCTTTGTGACCAAACCTGCAGCAGGAGGCCAGATGTGAATCTCCTCTGTCACAGTCGTGATTTTTTCCCCACCTGCAGACGGTGTAAAAGGTGGGTGTATCTCCTGTGACGTCATCTGACATCCTGTTTAGAAGCATGGAGATGACCGTTTCTGCTGTCACCATCTTGGTGTCAAGAAAATAGATGTGAAAAAAAGGGGCGTGTCTAACTGTGAAACCACTGAACTGAGCGTATCAGCAGGAAAGTGTTTCCAGAGGTCACAAAGCAGTTTTTAGACATTTTTTCCTGTTAAAGGGGAGTTTTGCCTTCCCACTGTTGCCAAGGGCTATCTCACCTGATTGTTGGTGTATTTTCTGTTTTATTGTAGGGTGTTTATGTTACAATAGCAAACGCTTTGACAGGGCTGTGGCTGTGATTTGGTGTTACATAAATCAAATTTTATTCTATAGATCCAGAACTGTTTCTGCAACCACAGCTATCGCCATCTGCTGGCCTATAGATGGAACGCAGGTGTAAGGCACTTCTGCTTCTTTTTTGCAACCAGGATTCTCCAATTATGTTGCCACAGGACGGTGCGCTACATTCAAGGGCATGCAGCAGGTGCTAGCGATACCTGCTGGAGGCCAGGACAGGTTTAATGCAGTTTTGCTTTCTACATATTTAAAAGTATATGTGGAAATTATTTAAAAGTTCACACCACCCAATCATGTGTGGCAGATTTTGTGTCTTTGCAGCTACACAGCTTCATGGCTAAATGAAGACTTTATAAAACGACGTGACTGCTGTGCTTTTCCTGAGAAGATGTGCAGGAAGTGTTAAAGAAGACAAATGAGAGCGGAGTGTGTGCTGACTTGCAGCTGTTTAAACAGGAGCAGGAGTTACAATGACTCTTTGCTTAGCTGAAGAAAGGATTCTGCCTCTGAATGAAAGTGCTGTCCACGGCCGTCAGGCTCACAGCTCAATATGCTGTACAGTGACTCCTGAACGCCGTTTCTGGGAATCTTCAGAGTGCACTGCCGCATTCAGAAGCTGTTTAATCTCTCCAAATCCTCCAAGTGTCGCGCATCTCTTCCTCCGCTGCGTCGCCTCGCTCATTATTTCTGCTCGAGGATTTCAGCTAAGCATTCAGACGTCGGAGGCCTCTGGGTTTCAGCTGAGATGTAAAAGCTTTGTTAGACATGTGTAATTTAAAATATTCTCTCCCGCCATCTCCTCTGAGATGTTAAGCAAATGAGCCAAGCGCTTAATCTGCTCTGATTAATATTTTCTGCTGGGAATAACTTTCAAGGCTTTAAAGTCTCATAAGAAACAAGATGTGAGACTCATTTAAATCTTTGTAATTTATACTTTCAGATCTCTGATCTCCCTTCATGCTGATGCCTTTGAATAGAAACAGATATTTTCTATGAATCTATATTTTATGAGACATTTGGCTGCTTTAGATGAATTAAACAGATTACAGCATTATGCTTTGTCAAGAATATCTTTAGTGGTTTGGTGGAAAATCTTTGCAAGTCATTAAACTATTTACAGCCTTATATTTCTCTTTCTTCTTCTTTTCTTCAAGCCAGAAGTGGCCAAGTTATCATTTAACATTAGCACTAATTACCTGCTAATTAGTACTGAGTAGCAAACAAATAAAATCCTAGAATTTCACTCACCAAAACTGGAGCTCAGACTTCTTGGACGGTCTGTTACTACAGTAACTTCACAGCAGCCATATAGTCACATTATTTCATTAAAAATGCCCAAAAGCACAAACATCATCCAGAGGTCCAGTTCAGGGACTCTGATTAAGCTGAGGTGAAGGTTAGAAGGCAGCTGCAGCCACCTGCAGACCCCTAATAATGCAAACTTTAAGCCTTCATGTTTCTATAACTCACCTGCAATTTAAACAGGTGAGTTATAGAAACATTCTCACCTGCACAGTTGTTGAGAAGGATGAAATATTTAGTGCTTTGGTAAACAAGAATATCATTAAGTATGAATAAAAAGTAGAAGACCGATAACAGAGCCCTGTGGAATGCTGCAACCTGTAAGGGTATTTTCACACCGATAGTTCATTTACTCTTTCAAGTCAGCTGATGATTGTGTAAACTCATAGCCTTTTCCTGTCGTTCCAGTTTGTTTTCATACAGAAACATTCAAGTGAAAAACAAATGAGCCAAAATCCATCACTACAAATCAGGTGAGAATGTCTAATCCACTCATTGGCCAGATGTGTCGGGGTGGGAACAACAAGAGTAAGATTACGTGTGAGAAAAAAGAGAATTTACATTAATTTCACAGATAGTTGCTAGTCTGTGCTCAGCTTTGTTGAGAATACGAAGCACATGTGGCTACAATGCCATTTTTTAGCTCTAACAAACACCTGGTTGTTGGTTCAGGTCGGGGTCACGTAGAGTTGGATGTCTCGAGATCGGTCTTGGTCTCGAGACCACTTTTACGTGGTCTTGGTCTCGTCTTGGTCT
>NW_005187622.1:196809-209493 GCF_000239375.1 Pundamilia nyererei | reverse complement strand
AGTATATCTATGCAAAACAAGAGGAATTTCAATACACAGCAGTATACTCACAGTTGAAACCAGATATTTACATACACTTTATGGAGAAAACATAAAAACTTTTTTTTACTGTTAAACATCAATTTAGAGCAAACTTTTGTTTTAGATAAATGTTGAAATATCTTTTGAATTAGTTAAATGTCAGAATAAAAAGAGGGAGCTGTCTATTTTAATCACTTTCATCAAATTTAGGAGCACATATACACTAAGTTTATTGTTAATTAATAAGAAACTCCAGACGATTCCATTCAAATAAAATTTGAATTTGAATTTGAATTTGAATTTGAATTTGAGCTGAAGAAGCTTCTGATAGGTTAGTAGAGTCCATGTGAGTAACTTGGTGGCACAGCTGTGGATGCATATAAGGAAAAACACAGAGCCTGTTTCTGTGACACAGGAAAATCAAGAGATGTCAACCAAAACACCAGGAAAAGAATTGTGGAGCTCCATAAGTGTGGCTCAAGTTTGAATACAATTTGGTGCCATTTACGATTAAGAAATACAGACAGTTTCTCTCTTTACTCTTAAAGTTAACAAATATGTTTTTTATATTTATCTAAAAAAATAAACATTTAGTCTGATTTGATGTTACAATTAAAAAAGTGTTTGTGTTTTTATCTGAAGAGTAAATATCTGGTTTCAACTGTATATTTGATGATTGTCAGCACAAAGAGGGAGAGAGAGGAACAGAGAGGGAGATGGAACAAGAGCAGGTGAGACACATGTTAGTCAAATGGTTGTTTGCCAAAACTCATCAGAACATGTATCTCGTACCTAGTGTTTCTTTTTAGATACCATTTGTTACTTTTCAAATTCTATATTTATTAAGTTTTGCAGGCTTGTTTGCACAACAAGGCTAAATAATTTATATAAACTTTTCTCAATCTAAATAGTGGACTTTGGTAGAATTAAAAAATAAGTGTAGTGCAGGTCTATGATGATTTTTAGTGCTACTATCATCTAGTTCTGATTCTGGTTCTGTCTTGGTTACTGTTGTAGTTCTGTTTTAATTCCGGATCAGTTCTGGGTCTGGTTGAATTGGGGTTTAGTCCCTGTGTCTTGATACAGGCCCGACTTTGTTCTGCCTTGCTGCTTAATTAAAAAAACTAGTTTAAGGTGTCCTGCATATGTATATAGAATAGCATCTGGCTGCAGTTTAAAGACTTTTTTTTGTCTCGGTCTTGGTCTCGTCTCGGTCTTGGTCTCGTCTCAACTTGGTCTTGGTCTTGGTCTTGTCTTGGTCTTGATACCCTCTGGTCTTGGTCTTGTCTTGGTCTCGGATTAGGCGGTCTTGACTACAGGTCTAGGGTCACGTTCACACCATAAACAAGCCGCTCTGGAGTTCATTTGGAACCGTACCAAGATCAACTTCTCCGAAAAGTCTCAGTGTGGTTGTTTTGGTATCACTCACGTGATTACTGTGTTCACATCCACACAAATGCAGCGCACCAAGGGGGAAATCAAACCAGAGTGCGATCTAAATGGACTAAACACTGAAAGTGTGAAAACATGCTGTGATGCCTCATTATGGTTTTGTTATTGACTGTGATCTTTGATGGTTACTGCTTCCAGAAAAACTCTGATTTGAATGTAAAATCCTCCAGACTGGACCTTTACAGGCTGTAAAGTTGCATATTTGAGTCTGTGGGGACTGACTCACTGCTGGAATTAGACTGCTTCAGAAAAGTCCACCATGGGGATAACGTAACGTAGACTATACCTAACAGGACTCATCATTTAGAAATTCTGTGGTCTTAATTTTCATGTATGGAGGTCTTAAAAAGTTGCTGGTTCATGTTGTAAATGGAACCCCGTGACGTCAGAACCTCAGGATGGGTGGTTTGCCTCGCCCCCAGTGTAGCTGCTGTTTACTGGCCAAATGTGAAAGCGCTTGAGTAAACTCCATTTAATGTGGCCCGCTGTAACTGAAATACATAAATATGTCAAGTGAAGGAGCCTTAATAGACCTGCTTAGGCTGGTAATTGCAGCAGTATTGTTTCCCTCTGATTAGGACAAAAGCACTCCCAGAGGACCCCGCCACCCCCTCAGCTGCTTCATCTGCATTAGCCGCCTCTTCCCCTGCTTTAATCTGCTCCCTCCTCAGGTATTTAGAATAAATCAATGAGAATACATGATTGTTTAATGATTTTTGGAGGAGCTCTCTTCGACCACAGCTGCATGATTTAGAATGACCAATCCCACTTTTTACCATTGATCTGCGGCTGGGGGAGCCGAGCATCCTTGATGAAGAATCGCAGTATTTAGAGCGCGCTCAGTGGAGCTTCAAGGTTACAGAGCACCCAAGCAGATGAGAGGGAGGGGGCTGAGCAAAGGGGACCCAGCTTAGGAAAACTAAAGGTGGATAATCAGGAAATCATATGATACAAAAGGCTAATGATCAAGTTTTACCACCGATTATTTCCTTTCAACTGATAATATTTAGTATCCTCAACTTTTAGTGGCACATTTAAAATAAATAAATAAATAAATTTCACCTTTGTATTTAAAAAGTTATGGACATCATTCTAATATTAACACTTGTGCAGCAGGCTAGAGGTCCCCAGCTACCTCCCTCCTAACCATCCCCATAGTTACTCTGGTCGCCCGGCCATGACCTGTAAGGGCATTTTCACACCTATAGTTCATTTACTCTGTTAAATCAGTTTTCCTGTGGTTTGGTTTGCTTCCACACAGAGAAACATCCAAATGAACAACAAATGAGCTTCATTCCTGCTGATCCCTCCCACCACAGGAACAAGCTAACCCAGAACCCAGAGGTTCTTAGACCTAGCTGAAGACTTTGGCTTTCACTTCACCATCTCCACTTCTTTATAACTGCAGCGCTGCTGGTTCGAATGGTTTCCAGGCCACATGCGCCGACCCAGTCCTTGCCTTTCACTCTGAACCTTAAACAAGCGTCCTGTTGGTCACCCTCATGCCCCTCCTGGTACCTACCGTGTGTCTGGTTAAACCCATTTCCCGGTCTGTTGTTTAATTGTGAGTCTGTTGGCGGGCCTCTTGCTTTTCCAAACGTCTCTGCAGACCAATGATCCATCAGCTGATCCGTGCCTTCAGCCTGTAACGTGGTGTTTATCTGTTACCGAGCCAGTAAAGGTGAAATCGTTATTCCCGCAGGTTGATTTCCTGAGGTTTAGGATGGAGGAGGAGGAGGGAGTGATCACTGTTGCCTGGCTTGTTGATGGACACCTTAATTACAGTGGAAGCTGATTAATTATAGGGCTGCCAGTTGCCACTTTGCAGTGACCTACTTCCTGCCACTGCCCCCTCAGCTGGTTAAAAAATGAGAGTGTGGCGGGAATGTCAGCGCTCAGTAACTCTGGTTTGAACCTGGATCATCTGAGGCGGGCTCATTAGCACGTTTACTGGAGGTCAGCATCAATCCAAGGACATATGAAAGTAATTAATTCAAATCAATTAGTTCAACCCCACTTACACGTGTGTTTAAGACATCTTTGAGTTCATTCCAAATTGCTTCCCTGTTTTATCCGGGGTGGGTTGGTTTGTAATGGAAATCACATATTTCCAGTACCGTTAAAAAAGCAGTGTTACTGATCAAATCTCACATCTGCAGACACAAAGTCCTCCTTCTGCTTTAACGTGCTTCCACGTGTGGAGAAACATGTTTGTGTCCTTCACTTTAGCATTTATTGTGTTTTAATGTTTTAGCTGCTAATAATCATGAACATGAACCGATGGACTAGAGTCTGAAGTTTGCTGTCAGATTTTAAATAAGCGCGTTCTTATTCACATTGACTGGTCAGTGTGAGATGTGGCATAAATGAGCTGAGCAGCATTGGAAATGATAAACTTCAGTCACAGTGATTTATACCTGAGTCAGTGTTAGACCTCCTCCTCTTCCTGTGACTGTAGTGATTCACTTTTAATATGAAAGGACTCGTCGTTCCAACATGCTGATGTCATGACATCAAATCTTCTGAACATGAATATTTTATTTATATGTACTGTGGATATATATGTGTATGTTGTGCATATGTCCATAAGGGTTTAATAACTATCAGCTTTGACCTTCTAAGTTATTTATTTCTCATTCATTCATTTTTGGCTGTCTTTTAAATTCGGGAGGTCTTCGGTCTCTTCGTCAGACGTGATTTTTGGAGTTAATTATAAACCTTCCGGGTGTTGTTCGTATCCGTTTCTCTGATTTCCTTTTGGGATTAAAACACCGGAAACGTTTAACCCTCGCAGTGTGATCGCTCTCCTTTGTCTGTTCTGTTTGTGCTGCTCGGCTTTAACCTTCAGCTCCTCTGGAGTTACTTCCTCGCTCTTTTCTTTCCAAATATCCCCACCCTCTTTTTTTTTTTAGAAGTGGACCGGGTTCATCTGTTTACCCACAAAGCCTTTGAGTCAATGATGTCAGCCTGCCGGAGGCTGAATGAAAGGCCTCGGTGTGTTTTAGCTGCTTCATCATCATCCTCTCCCTCACTCGGCTGTTATTTTAAGCACGCAATGGTGACATTTACATATTTTAGCTGCTGAACTTGTCAGACATGATAATTTTGCCCAAAGCTGACAGCCACAGAGCGCGCAGGTCTTATCAGGAAGGAGAATGTTCTTATCCTCGTTAGACTTATTGGACTTTAATCAAAATTACCCCATAATTGGTGTCTGTGATTAGATTAGCTGTAATAAAATCAAGCCGTCCCCTCCCCTTTAAAAGGATTAGCGCGGGTTAAAAAACAGTGTTCATTCTGAGCAGCAGCACAGGAGCGAATGCAAATGCAATCTAATAGAGGAGAAAAAGCATCAGATGGAGGGAAAAAAATTGACTTGTTGGGAATGCAAATTGGCCCGGCCCCGTTTTATGCTAATAAAAGAAGAGCAAAACATTTCAATGTATTCTTGTCTTGTTACAGTCGAGCTAAAAGCTTCTAAATCCCTACCATTTACCAAATTAAACTAATTTCAAGTGCTTCCAAAAGGCACATCTGTAGGCTGACGTTTGTCCCCCGGCCTTTGAGAAGTGGGCTCCGCCAGAGCATTCAACATCCCATTGATCCCTGAATAGCCATGCCTGTCAGGCAGCCATATCAACCATTATCATTCTAATTTTACTGCCTTTCTTGGTCCCTAATCTCATTTGCAATGATGCCGGAGCATTTCGCGAGGCCACTGCACTTTCTTCAGAATTTCAACAAGGGCATTAAACCCCCCCAATTTACATTAATGAAGTGCACATTTAATTAAGGCGGGCACAGCGGAACTGTGGAGGGACACATGCCGGGACGCCAGGTGGACGAGACGGATGGATACGAGGCAAGAAGGGAACTCCGGGAAGGACGGACAAAATATCAAACTAATTATCCTTCATAATGCTGGAAAGACAAACATGCAGGCGGTGGTTTTCATACTCTCAGAAACCCCCACCCTGTCCAACAAAGCCCCCCACCCCCACCCAACTACAGGAATCTTACAAAAAGAAAATCTATATTAGACAGATTCTTCCAAGTACTGCATGATGCAGAGTAAAAGTAATATAAATAAAAATATAATGAAAGCATTGTTAAGTGTGGCAGGCCCAGAGTGAACGCACCACTGTTAGAGTTGTTTGCAGTGGCATCCTGTCAGCTAAAATCTGCGTCTTAATTTTACTGAGCAAAGCCTCCACCTGCATTATGGCCTCCACCTCGGAGCCGGGCTCTCGGGCCCCAGATTGGATGCTTCTCATGATTCTGCCTTCAGCTCCAAAACCGTAGAGCAGCTGACCACCGTGTCTTTGGCTCTGTGACTTCCTTTAAAACTCACCCGTTCAGACCTGCGTGTGGGCGGGGTTTGTGCGTGTTCACTTGGCCTTTTCCTTTGGCTGGTGACTGTCTCTCTATAAAGATAAACTTTACTTACATTGCTTCTTCTTTTGACTTTATTCCTGTCGTTTGAATGAATAAATGTTTTTCTGTGTAGCACAACAGACTGCCTCTGACGGAGTTTCAGGAACAGGAAGTTCACCCTTCTGATAGCGTGACCACAGATTTGAGTTTAAGGGGCTCAGGTTGGGGTAAGAAGATCTCTGGCTGTATTTTTCTCTCTGTGGTTGGACTCAGAGGCGTGATCTGAGGTCAGCCAGCGGTGGCTGAACGAGACTTCCTGCTCATTGTGGGCCGTCGCTGTGGCTGAATGTGTGGAAGCAGAGAGGAATTAGAAAACATGGCGCCTTTACCAGGGTGGCCTGCCAACCCGGGTGGTGTTGGTGGGGGGGTCACACTCTTTCTCCCCTGCTTTGTACAGACTGAAGGAGGGGGTGTTAGTCTCAGTATGGGTGTCCTCAGAATAAGTGGTGGTCTCTGGGGTGGAACAGCAGAGGGAGGAGGGGCAGACAATGATCCTGCTCCTCCGGCGTGAAAAGCCAAAGTTATAAATTCATCTATTTGCTCTCTGCTGACCTCAGCTCTGAGGCGGCTGAGCGCCAGGAGCCTGGACTCGCCCACAATACATCAGCCTGTCACAATATTGAGGAAAACGTGAAGGGGAAAGAAAGACGAGCAGATGCTTTATTGTCTTTGTAATTTCCACATAATTAGCCGGGAAGAAAAGTCCCCGCTCCGGTTTAATCACGCTGAATGAACTTGAAGATTGCTGCCATTCTGCTCAACGCCACCAGCCCCCCCCCCCAAAAAAAAACTGCTGCAGAGTTTAACTGTGTGTGACTGTGGACTGTGAAATTGGTTAACACACACACATACACACATGGCGGCTGTGGCCGACCCCATGCTGACTGTTGATGTAGTTGAACAGATTAAGCGAATCAATCTGTTAACACCTCCGAACATTAAGTTGGGCAGGCTGATTTAATGGGGCCACTCAGGCTGAGAGCAGCGCACCGTCATTAGTTAAGACTCGGCACGCGGCCCCATCAAAGCCACATTAGGCTGTTGATGATGTTTAATTTGCTTTTGATAAGCCACCTGAAAGTTGTCCTCCACTGATGAGCCTAATAGTTACTAATTACAAAGATATTACTAATGAATTAAAAAGACATTTACCTCCACCAGTAAAAGTTCTAATTAAGGAAATGAAGAGCGTCCTCGCTGACTGACTGCACTTTAAAAGTTGCTGCAACGAGCGCAGCAATCACTACAACTGTATGTGTGCGTTCATCAGCTGATTTGTAGAGCTTTAACTTTACATGAACAGGTGTTGCCACACCCACAGGCTGCTGTTATTGGCTGAGTTTACATTTCACATTTACTTCCAGACTTCAGAGTGTAACTGAGAGGGTGTACTCAGTTAGTTATTGCACATGTGTCGGTAAGAGTTTACCTTTCAGAGTACCAGATACTAGGAAGAGAATATTTAAATGAAGCATACAGATGTGATTTACATGCTGAACACGGTGCCAGAAATGTGTTTCGGCGTTGTAACTTCAGACCAAGTTTAGCACATACTCCCACATATTTCTGGTCTTCAGCGTTACTGCAATGAGCAGAACTTAACATGGAGCATCAGAGTGATGGAAGAATAGTTTCCCAAAACATGATCCAGAAAAACCATGGATGTACTACAGCCAGCAAAATTATTTTTACAGTGATGGGAGCAGGATTCAGTGCTTCCTGTTTTTTAATGAACATTTTGTTGGTTTGGTTGAACACAGAGCTGTGCAACATCACAAATGGACTTTCATCTTTTCATCTTTTGTTTTCTTTTTTTCTTTTTCTCTAAGATGTAACACAGAACATAGTAAAGCGTCTGTTCGTGAGTCTTTCAGGTGTGCAGAGGTGGCTCTGATTTTGATTGTTTTATTTGTCTTTAATAAATACCTGCAGCCTCACACAACAATATGTGCATTTACACCTGTTTGTAATTCAGCAAACCTTCCTGAACTCCACTTGTGAGCTGCCCAAATGTCCAAGAGTCCAAACAGTCTCTGTCTGATAGGACAATTTAGTCCTGTTATCAGAACGTATTGATCCTCTCGTTGATCTGAACTGCCGTGCTTCAGTGTTCTGTTATTAATGTTGGTAAATGATTTGCTTCTTCATCAGGCAACAAACTTTTAGTTAATGGGGATCCAGGAATTTTAGGCAGGATTCTTTAACAATGGGTTAAATTTAGTGTCTTTTACTGCTATTGAGTAACAACTACTCTGTAATCATGTGGAAGGAAACACAGCAACGAGACTGCATCCCCCCACCAAGCTGAAAATTCCTGGGATTCATGTGAATATGTGAAACTAAATATACAGTTTGCCTGAAATGATTAAAATTAGTCAGTTTCATTATGACCTTTGGTCATCTATAATTATTCAGTGATGACGGACACATTAAATGTGTCAGCACATGGCTCTGTCGGTGTCCACTGGTCTCAGTAAACCTGCTCCTGTCCAGGATTATCCACCCTGTATTAGAAAAAACCAAGGGCCTGCAGCCGAAACATGTGTGTTACCAACCTTTTAAATGAGCAGTTATTTAGTGAGGAAAACGATCTGCAGCTCAGATTTAAAGTTTTACCTGCAGGAGCACCAAGTTTAGAGGATCAGTAGGAAGCTGAGCAGCAGACGGAGAGCAAAGATGAAACAAAACTCAGAGCTGACTCAGGAGAGCGGGCAGTGGCTGATCTCTAAAACTCTTCAGTGAGTGACATTTGTGTATTTTCTGTGTGCTTTGCTGCTGATCCGTCCTTGTGGCCTGAGTGTCTTTGAGTGCTCCGACTCTCCACTCGAACAGCAGAAGAAGAGTGGCCACTCATCCGCCTCATCATCTCATCCCACCGCCGCAGCCGCCACAAAGGATATGGCAGGAAACGTTGGCCGAAAAGCTCAAATCTGAAGATGAATTAAAGTGAAAGCAGCTGGACAAGGCCGGTGCTTCATACACGCGCAGTGTAGCTGAAACGCTCCCCCCTCCTCGGCAAGCAGAGAATGAATGGCCCACTTTATTACAACGTGCTGTGTGCAGTCAGACAGCAGCTCCGGGCCTCTTTGCCACCGTCAGCCTTTATTCACGGGCTGCAGGGGGGCTTGTAAAACTGCTCTGCCCGGCAGGGTGAAGGCTGGTGGCGCTGGTGGGGGAGCTGCATAACAAAAATGAGCCTCGAATTAAAGTCCAGCTAAAGACTGGGTGGGCTTTTTGTCCCCCGCCCACTCTGATGGCTGATTCCCACCATGGTTTCGGGTCTGACCTCGACCGACCGCCGCTCTTCAGCTGACAGCTTCATGGGCGATGACGCTCACTCATCACTTAAATCCTCCTTCATAAAAGAGGCCATATTTCCCTCAGTCGGCTGCGTTAAGTGGCGGTATCTGTCTAGTATACTGACCACGACAGACTATCAGCCTCACGCTCACTGAGGGCTTAACATAGAGGTGAATATGCCGTGAAATCAGCCACAAAGAGGCTGGCTGCAGGGAACAGATCACCCACAGGGGGACAAGATGCCTGTCCTGCCTTCCAGAGTAAAGATCTAATCAGGAGGTTAACCTGCCCCATCCTCAGATGGACACGAAGTCCACAGAAGGTCAAAGGGCAGGTTTATTAAACATGTAAAATAAAAGAAACAAAACAGAAAAAATAACTGAAAAATACTGAGAATAGTACAACAAACAGGAGTTTCAACAAGGAGACTGGGGTTCATGTCCATGTGGGACCTGTATTTTTAGACTTTATATTGATATTATTATTTATTTATTTTAGGGACCAGAACTACTTTATTAGGCTTCGATACACCAATCTGACATTCGGTTTCAATCTGGCATCACGTACCTGAGCCATAAAAGCTAGCTCAAGTATCTGAGTTACAGCCTGGAGGAAGCTCACAGCGACAGCAGTCTGCAGGTTTTCTTTGTAATTTTGCAGAAACATCCATGTTTCATGTTTGGTGCAGACTGGTCAGCATGAGTGTACGTGACGC
The DNA here is from genome assembly GCF_000239375.1 of Pundamilia nyererei. Classification (NCBI taxonomy): domain Eukaryota; kingdom Metazoa; phylum Chordata; class Actinopteri; order Cichliformes; family Cichlidae; genus Pundamilia; species Pundamilia nyererei. Next base: position 199,571 of record NW_005187622.1, on the reverse strand, counting down.
TTCAGCGATGTTGTTTCTTTCCCTTTTCTCTCTTCGTGTTCTGTGTGCGTAAACGTTTATGGCTCTCACACAAACTTAATGTCTGATTGATATTATTTCTCTCCTCCTGTCCGTCCTGTCTGCTCCTCCCTGTGTGTGAGATGGTGCACTCAAAGCGAGACTAACAGCAGGGCAAGGACTAACGTGAGCATGATTAACAACTGTCAGTGAAAATAAATTAAGTAAATATTTCATTCTGGTATTTTTATTGGATTTATTTTTGGTCCCTGGATTGGATTCATTTCAACCTCACTGCGAGAAGGATCTGAATCCATCTGCTTCCTCTCTGGGTTCTCCTCCTCCCACAGTCCAAAGACGTGCACTGGGCAGGTTAACGGTGATTCTGGATTAACGTGAGTGTCATGTTAGTCCTGCAGTAGAACAGTGGGCTCTCTCCAACATAGCCCTGAGTTATAATGAGTTAAATATGTTGACAGATAGAATAAAAGTGTGGGTGCATCAATACTGCAGTTGGTGAAATGTGGGTTGGCATTTGCTAATAAGCGGCTAAATTAGCACAGCTTAGTGGGGACGTGTTTCAGACACTGATTTAATTTTTAAAAAGCTTTAAATCATGAATTTTTTCTTGCTGAAGAAAACATGTAGGTACCATAAAGTTTTCAGATTTATTTTATGTTATGAAACCAGTTCATCTTCTAAGGTTAAAAATGTATTTTAAATATATTTAATCGTTACTTGAATGTAATTTTTTTTGCTCCACTGAGGATCTCAGGGGTTATCTTTTGCTCTTAAAGCTGATTCCATGCTGAATCAAATGAATTATTGATAGGAGATTATGACACGCTGCTGTGGCCGGAGTCTGAGGGTGTGGGTTTTGCAGTGAAGAGCGAGGAAGGCGAGTCTGGAGTGACAGCTGGGTGCTGGGAGGTCTGAGTGGACAGGAATAAAGAGCAGGATGAGACGTGTCGGGCAGTAAAAGGACGACTGTGGAGTGTTTGGGGGGGTTGTGTCTGTGTGTGAGGGGGTGGGATAGTGGACTGTGTAAAGCCAATGAATAAATCAGTGGTTAGTAACAGTATTTGAATAAGAGGAGGAGGAGGAGCCCTGCAGCTGCATTACTGAACAGACAATGGCCGCTCAACAGATGGGAGAGTTTAGTTAAAGAAAGTCGGCGCTTTAGTTAAGAACCACGCCGCCCATGAACCCCGTCAGGCCAGCTCTGACAGGTGGTCTGATCTCCGCGACACCGCAGCCTCTCACCGCCTTTCTTCCACGGAGCACGCCCAGACCGCCCGGGTGTGTCTGAGTCAAACGCCTTGATGTCCAGCAGCTTTCAAAACACCTGATGTTGGTCTAATCCGGCTGATGTGAGGAGGAGGAAGTCCCATCTGTTGCTTCATGAAGCTCTCAGCATGTGTGACAGCAGAGCCGCTCTCAGAGAGGTCACATGATACACCGCAGCCTGAGCCTCATCCACCTCCACCAATCATCTCTGAGCTTCTCAGCTCAGGTGACCATGTTAACTAGTCAAATGCACAACTGACAGAAAGATGACTGGCAGAGATGCAAACATCTGATTGAGATAAATCCTTCATTCTGTGGACTGAGCTGAACTCAAATGCAAATCAACCAGATTACTGGAAAAATTTGCATTTCCTGCAAAAATGCTGTGTGAATGCCTTGTAGTGGAACCTGCTGAAAACAGCACTATGTGCTGAAAGGAGGTGAATTAACTGAATATTCTACAGAAAAGAGGTAAAGAAGCAGAATTTTTTGCTGAAAAGAGGTGAAAAGCCAAAAATTCTGCTGAAATTTGTACTAAAAGGGGTTACAAAGTTGAACAGTGTGCTTAAAGGAAATGTTGCCATGAGCTAGATTCAAACCCAGTCCCCCTGGTCTTAAGGTGGATATTCATCTCACTGAGCCAAAATGGTTCTCAGGTAACTAAAAAGAGGTGGAAAAACTGAAAATTCCACTGAAAACAGGTAAAGAAGCTGAAGATTCTGCTGAAAACAGGTGAAAGAAGCTGAAAATTCTGCTGAAAACAGGTGAAAGAAGCTGAAAATTCTGCTGAAAACAGGTGAAAGAAGCTGAAAATTCTGCTGAAAAGAGGTCAATCAGCAGAATTTCTGCAGAAAAGAGGGAAAGAAGCAGAAGGTTTCGCTGAAAAGAGATGAATCAGCAGAACTTCTGCTGAAAAGAGGTTTCTGATTAAAACGGCTAAAAAGGGTGGGATTTGTGCTGAAAAGGGGTGCAAAAGCTGAAAATTCTGCTGAAAAGAGGTAAAGCAGCTGAAATTTGTGTTGAAAAGAGTTAAAAAAGTTTAACTGTTAACTGAAAAAAAATGTTGCCATAGGCGGGATTTGAACCCGGGCCTCCTGGTCTGAGAACGGCTGCTCACCTCACTGAGCTAAAACACAGCTCAGGCTGGCAAGCACAAATAAGTGACCACATTGATAATGTGTTCCATTCATTTAAATGGGCAGAAAAATTGCATAAAAAATTCAACATCTTCAAGTCAAGTCAAGTCAAGTATTTATTTATTGTCATTGTCAAAGAACAATGAAATTGCGTTTGGGGCTTCCATACAACCCGTAAAAAAACAAACAAATACCCCTTAAAACCCAAGTGTAAATATTTAACCCAGTGTGACTTCAGTGCAATGAGACAATCCTTAGCAACAACATGAGAACAAGACAGGTAATGTTCATAGGACATTCAGACAAAGACCTGAGAAACATGACAAAATGCAACAATGCAAC
>NW_005187622.1:193762-195993 GCF_000239375.1 Pundamilia nyererei | reverse complement strand
AGAGAGTGTATAGCAGAGGGCTCAGAACACACCCCTGAGGGGCACCTGAGGTCTATCTTAAAAGTATAGAAGTTATGAGCACCAAAAGGCATAGCCGGAAAGAGCAGAATTTTTTAAAATTTGAACAGTGAAAATAGCACAAAAACTGAGGAAGTAGTTTAAGTAATTGCCTGTGAGGCATTCACACAATCACTAGTTTCCTGCTTTTTAGTTTCTACCTTAATAACATTAATAAGTTACCTTCACTTTAAAACTCACTGCTTTAAAACATGTTATGAGATGCTAGTTGAGCTGTTTTTTATTCTGAGTTCACACAAACTTATAACTGAAGTAAAAAGCTCTTACTTAATTAAAACATGTATAATAATAAACACGTCAATGTAATCTGGATTCCCTCATAGAGCTCAGAGACTTCAGTCTGCTCACATTCCTGAGTCCCACACAGTAACAGGAACATCAGCAGCCCGAATATGACCTCTGAGCTCGTTGGCGCTGACTCGACTCTGTTAATGTTTCACATCAGAGCTTTACTTCGGTTTGATTCCTGCGGGCTCTGATGTGCTCTCCAGTGGAAAGGTTTAATATTAAGTCTAGCCACATGACTGAGGCTAGACTGATGACTCGAGGTCAGAGGCAGGCAGCAAGCTCCAAAACTCCTATATAAAGATAAAGACGCTGCTTCTATTTACAGTCTATTCAATTTATATACACTAGCAGGACATTTTATTAGGTACACCTTGTTCCTTCTGGGTTGCGCTCCTTTTGTGAAGCACTGCTGGAAACATTCCTCAGAAATCAGTGATGTCACAACATCAATATGACATCATCATAAGCTGCTGCAGGTGTGTCAGGTGCATCCTAAAGGTGACCTAGTGGACTGAGACTGTGACTGTGGAGTGAACTCAATCTCTGTGATGGTGAAGATGGTGCACTGAGGTCATAAGTGCCTAGTCAGCAACAACACTCAGGCAGGCTGTGGAGTTTAAACGATGCTCAGTGGCCTGAAATGCTGACACAGGCAGGATAGATCTGTGCTTTTGTGTTAATCCAAACTCTGATCCTGCCATCTGTGTGGTCTTCTGCTGCTGTAGCCTGTTCAGAGATGGTCTTCTGTAGACCTTGGATGTAATGACTACCTTCTTATCAGCTTGCAGCAGTCTGTCTTTTCTCCTCTGACCTCCAACCTCAGCAGGACGTTTCCTCCTACAGAGCTGCTGCTGGCTGGATGTTTACTCTGTGAGCTCAAAAGATGGTTGGTGGTAAAATCGCAGCAGATCAGGAACCATGCAATGCTCAGCCACACAGAGCTTCTGCCATGTGATTGGCTGATTACATATTTGCAGTTAAACAGGTGTACCTAATAAAGTGGCTGAGAGTGTAAGCAGATTGCAAAGAGCGAGTCTTGGTTGGGTTTGTGTAAATGTGCCATGATTTAAATGCTGCCACCTTTAAGAAAAGACTTGTGTGAGCCAATAATAAAGAAATTCTGAGAACGATCAAAGAATCTGGAACAAACTGGATTTATTAAACATGTTCGGCATGTTGGTACTTCACTTCAATAAATGGCGGGAACATTAGAGAGAAAACACTTCTGGAAAATGTGAAATATCCAGCAAACAGACTGAATCTTTATGAATGTTTGCGGGACTTCATCTTAGATAAGTGAAATAATTTGTAGCGAAAGCAGTGACGCTTCACTTTGATGGATCTGCCTCTGCTCGCTCTGTCTGCACTCCAACTTCCAATTTGTAATTTCCCAATCATAACGGATGGCTCGAGAAAGACGTGAGCTACAATATGTTCATCCTTCTTGGTGGCACACTCACCTGAGGGAGATGTATCGACTGGCTCTGACAGCCGGTCGCTCCGAGGTAATTTAAGGCATGTGGATGTGCGTGTGAACACCTCGGGCGGCGTGCGTCGGCTGACAGCGCGCTGCGTTACGACGCTCCGTGTGACTGATGCCATTTTATATTCTCATTTCTCTGTTTAGCTCAGAAAAGGCGCCCGATCGACCCTCATAGAAGAGATGGATAGAAATTGAATTCTGTGTGTGTGTGTATAAACTCGTAATTGAATATCATATTTATTTTCCTATTCATAAAGGCTGCTAGCATTAGCCGTGCATTATTTGATTTTATTAGCTTTGCATGGGATGAGTTATCCTCCGGAGCCCCTCCTGCTGCCAGATCTGCATTTAGGGACACTGAGGACATTAGAGTTAATCAACC
>NW_005187622.1:190643-192831 GCF_000239375.1 Pundamilia nyererei | reverse complement strand
CCAAGGACACAACGACCGAGACTGTCCAAGCCGGGGCTCGAACCGGCAACCTTCCGATTACAAGGCGAACTCCCAACTCTTGAGCCACAATCGCCCCTTTTTTTTCAGCATGTACATTCATGTTAAAAAAAAGCTGAGTATCTTTTTAAATTATAGTCATAAATTCACAAGCAGGAACCTGAAATTTCCCACAAGGTCTCACAGATAATAAAATCATAAATCTTTCAGAAAAAAAAACTCAATTTATCAAAGAATTTTAAATGTGTCTTTAAAAAATATAATTATTCTCCCACCACTGGAGCACTCATCTAAGACTGGACAGTCTTAGAGATTTTAAAAATCAAAATATTCTGCTTACAATTACAAGTACAATTATCATAAAAATGAATATTGTCTTCTTAAATACATTTACATAAAGATATGTAGAAAAATATAATAATTCAGGGATTATAACATCAGAAAAATTTAATGGAAAAAAATTCTCATATTAAATACTTTAATAACAGTTACAGGTGTAAATCTCATAATTTAGAAGGAAAAACTCAAATATTGAAATAACAAATTCTGAATTATCTGGAATAAATGTGTTTCCTTAAAAAAAATCAACAGAGGGGAAATGCAGTATATTTTTTGAAAATTCTGTTCAGAGGAACCGCAGGCTGGTAGGAACCATTTTGAAGTAAAAGCAGAGTTTAGATTTCGTAGAGAAAGAAAGAGAATGACATACTGGGTGTTAGGTGTGGCTGTGTGCAGACAGGAATAGGACCCAAGGTGCAGACTCCGGAGACAGTCGTGAACTCAAAATGGCTTTAATGTGATACTCAAAATATATCATAACTGAAAAAACTCAAAATAACCTTAAACTGGAGGAATGACAGAACACACAGCAAGGTAAACCGTAGATCGCGACACGGACACAGAGAAACACAGGGCTTAAATACACAGAGGGAGCAATCAGGGAATGAATAACAGGAGGGAAACACAGCCGGGGCAAATCAGAACTGACGAGACCAAAGGAAGCATAAACTGAACACACTAAGATAAGACAGAGATCTTCAAAGTAAAACAGGAAACACATAACACAGACTCACATGCAGGCACTACAGAGGGAACAGAGACGTGGGACCAGGGCAGACACAAACACTGACTGAACACGGGGATATAGGAACTAAGGATACACAGAGACGCGAACTAGACAAGGGGATACAGGTGATAGGGGAGACAGAGCAACTAAAGAAACACAGACAGAAAACCAAAACACTAAAACTCTAACCAAACCCCACCCAGAGGACCTTAACTAAGAAAAACCTGTAAAGCAAAGCTAGAATATAATGAAATAACAAAATCAAATAGCCAAAAACACAAAACACTGGGTCACCGACCCAGGAACCCTAACACTGGGACTGTTGCTTGATTCTGCTGGAGGCTTCTTCCTCTTAAAAGGGAGTTTTTGCTTCCCACTGTCACCAAAGCTCTTGCTCATAGGGGGTGGTCTGATTGCAGGGTTTTCTCAGTTGTATTATTATAGGGTTTTTACCTTAAAGTATAAAACACCTTGAGGCGACTGTTGTTGTGATTTTGTGTTATATAAATAAAACTGAATTGAACAGCAATATGTCACTGCATGTAGCTACATCCATCTTTTATATACAGTCTGGTGTTCTGAGTTTAAACGTGTGACTGTTAACCCTTTAAAGCCGGTCGAAGCGGGCACGCTCCGTTTTGCGTAACTGTTTTTAAATCCCGGTAGCACTGCAACCACGTAAGCTAGCACAATAATTTTTTTTTCATATGAAACCGGAGGAGTTGTACTTACATCTTATGCCATCAGCTTGTCCTAGTTCACAGTTTCCTTCCACATATAGGTTTGCAAAAACTACATAAAAAGCACTCGCAGCAACAAAAACATAATATTCCAGAAACACGTTTTGCCGATCCGATCAGCTGTTTGTAACACTTCCTACGTCCATCAGCACGAACTATCACATGTCCGCCATGACCTGCCCGAAACCGGAAGTGACATCATTTTGCAGAAATGTAGTTTTTTACCATCAGGGCCTCATGAGCCTATACTGGTGTTTTTAAAAGTTATGTTTGACTTTATGACTTTCTGTGTCGTTTCTGGGATGCTTAGGACTCATATTGCACTGCTGGAAATAGTTTATTTTGATGCATATGCTGTTTTTTT
>NW_005187622.1:150674-184726 GCF_000239375.1 Pundamilia nyererei | reverse complement strand
ACTGCAGTTATTTTAAAAAACCAAGCCAAACTGCGGGATAAATCTTTGCAAAGACACATTGTTATGCAATAGTACATAATACATCAGTGAGATACTTGTAATATTACACAGAACTTCTACTTACAAACTACTTCTTTTACAGGCTGCTGCTTAAGATAGAAGTTGCCACTGCTAGCTAAGTCACTTTTGAATGATGCTAATGAGAAGAAGAAAAAAACCCGGCCGAACAATGAGGCTGCTGTTGTAAAAACGCCAACTTTCTTGCGTTGGCAATGGGTCGTTAAAATATCACTAAGACACTTTCTTTATGTGCAATTCTTATTAAAACTGTGTTTTAATCGGTTAAAACTGTAAAACTGACGATATCATCGGTTTGAAAAAGAGCGCGAACAACAGCGAACAACAATTCACTACCTGGGTCTGTGCTGTTTAACACAACGGCGCATTCAAAAACAAGTTAATGGCTGCAACATATTAATATACTTGCTTTTTTACGGAAAAAATAAACATAACGAAGGTTCCGTTTTACTTACAAGTTTCTCCAAATGTGCTCTCCAGTCGCTCGAGAAGGGCAGCCATATTGAACAGAATTTTCTGTCAACGTCGTTCAGGTTAGAGAGAAAACGTTATGACGTCATGACGTACAAATGCGGAGCTCGAAAAAAAAAAAAACATTTACTCAAAAATCATAATTAAAAAAGCAGTATTTACTCTTAACTTCTAAGCCATGTACAATTATAACTGTTTGAATCGTTAAGAGAACAGAAAAGTTTTAAGTTGTTTCAACTTTGTGACGCATTTTAATTGTTGTATCCACAAACTTTATAAGTCAGGTGGACTGTTGGGGTTTACAGTGCATGTAAAAATATAACATAAGCTCTGGCGGACTTGGTTCTATGGTAGGTCTTAAAGGGTTAAAGAGGTTTTTGCCACACAGACATGATTATTATTATTATATACAGATTATTATTGCACCATGATAAGAAATATTCAAAGTCATTCTGCTACTCTGTGCCCACAAATCCTGCCTAATTCAGTGGGAACACTTTTTCATGCCGATTGCTGCACAGAGGTGACTGTTTTATTTATTCAGCAACTTTTCAGGGAAAGTTTTGGGATATTTTTCCTCAAGGTGAAACCCGCTCTTGCAGGTTCCTCCAAGTCCTTCACGGTGACCACGCTCAGAAACTTTATGAAACCCAAGGAAACAAATGAGAAGTGTATGAATGTGATATCCAGCCTCAGCCTGTCACATGACCGCTCCTGTAGTGCTCACATTAACCCCTGAGGCTCCTACTCAGATTCCCGTTGAATTCATAATCACAGCTCCTGTGCAGTGCACGCGCCCAAGCTCACGCCCCGCTTGCACCTCGCCCCTCCATCCTTGCCGCGCATCCGTGGACCATTCATCACCGGCCGCTCGCTGACAGTGACGGATGGGTCAACGCGCCGCTGGCACTCTCCCAGCCAGAGACTCATACGGCGGCGGCAGCAGACTGACAGCTGGAGCAACATGTCAAGTGGTTGAGAGAGCGCGGCCATTAATATCCTCCGTCACATGACCGTGGCAGCGTGGGGCCTTGGTGGGGGGGAAGGGTTGGGGCCACAGAGGGAGATGTCACGGGGACAGTCATGGACGCCAGATCTTTAATCAAGAGCTGATGGGTAATGAATATATCGCTCACAAACTGGATGGCGTGTGGCGGGAGGCGGCGAGCGGTCTGATGACCCACCTGTGGCTCGCTGTGACCCCAGGGACGGATCCTCTTGAAGACCTGAGCACATGTAGTGTGTTGCTCAGTCAGTGAGAGAGATCGTAATCATCTGAGGAGGACCACTCAATGAGGCACAAGGGGGCGGAGCCTGAAGGTGGTGGAAATCATGACGTGACGTTCATTGGTCTATAAATCTGCTCAGAGTTCATCACTGTGGTGTTTTTGGTGCTTGTTGGTTGATGATGTCACTTCTGCAGCTCTACCTGAGGTCACATGGTCCTTCTGCAGCTCACACTGGAGAAGCTCTTTCTTCCTGTTTTTCAGCACAAACAGAGCACGTGCGTCATTCCTGATGTCACCGACCTTCAGAGCGTCAGTCATTACTGAGCAGCGAGATTTTATGAATCATGTGCTTTAAGTTCCTGTTTCAGACAGTCTTCAGGTGTTTCTTAAACTTTCACCACAAAACAACAGCAAAAGAAAAGAGATGCTAAGGCTGGCGTAGCACCTGTGACATCAGCTGTTGGTTGTGTAGTGTGAAGCAGATTTTTTGTTGCCACCAGAGATGACCATATTTAAACTGGAGGGAGGGAGCACTTAGTCATCAGTTTGCATCCATACAGACACAGATACATGGTAATTAGTGCTCAGTAACACTAATTTCTCTTGCACGCTCTGTTAGGACATTAACCTCACAGCAGCCATAGTATTGGTCACATGATGTCATTAAAAATGGCTCCAACAGCACAAACACGGTCAGAGGTCCAGTTCAGGTGAAGCTAGCAGCTTCAGCCACCGATGTCACCATCCATCTGTCAGTAAAAGAGGCCACATTCATAATGCAAACTTTTTAAGCCTTACAATTTAAACAGATGAGTTATAAAAACATTCTCTGTCTGTACAGGTGTTATTAGGGAGGAAACATTTTGGACTTTGACAAAGAAGAATATAATTTCAGAAAAGTAGAGGATTGATGAAAGAGCCCTGTGGAACACCTCGACCTGTAAGAAAACACTCTGCGATGCCCTGCTCTGGTTTTTGTGGCTCACATTGATCTTTGATGGTTACTGCCTCAAGAAAGACTCTTTTGACATCATGTCAAATGTCCAGATGTTTCAGGTGTGATAAAGGTTTTACTTATACCACTTATCCCACCTTTATATCCAGTTTAGTTTTTACATTGAGTTTGTGTATCAGGCTGTTAACGTGTTTATTTCTGCTGTAAAGTTTTAACACTGTGGTCTATGGGGAGTGGCTCACTGCTGCCTCTGCTGGACATTAGAGGAACTGCAGGTTCTGATGCTGACCCTGTGACCCCATCAGTCTTTACCATCTGTCTTGTTTGAGCCTGGATGTTTGAATTTGGAGCAGTTACCATAGATTTTTTTGCTCTGTTAAATCCTGTGGGCCGTTACAGTGAATATGAGGCGCCTGTCAGCATGCACATGTGGTCTCCTCACAGTTCACCTGTTGGCAGCTTCCTGAGCTGCACATTCTCCCTCATGGATCACATGTCAGCTCTTCTCCCCACCCTCCACCTCCATCTCCTTCACTCACACAAATACCAAAGCCCCTGTGCTAATGTAATTGTATCACTAATTATGCATTTAATTCAGTTATAAGGAGCTAACAGCTCCCTGAGTGGCAGCGCTCGCCGCTAAAAGGCAATTCATCCCTGAGATTGAGAAATCTAATTAAGAGGAAATGCTTAGCAGAGAAATCCTTTCTGAGGATAATCCTGTTTGCTGGCATTAACATCCCAGCTGTGGCTGCTGTTTGCCTATTACACAGCCCGTGTGTGTGTGTCTCTGTGTGTTACACACTTCCTGTGACCTCCTCAGATCACAGACTGTGTATCTGTATTTCCACCCAGAGGCCAGATTTTTCAGGGTTACGATGGTGGGGTACGTCACTATGGTAACCTGAGAAGATTGCAGATGGATTTGTATTTCTCTGATTTTTGAGATGAACATCCGAGTGCTGGAGCCGTAAAGGTGAGTTCAGGTGTTTATGTGTGCCTGGCTCAAAGTCCGGCTTCCCGTCCCTGCAGTTTTTATTTTTATCAAATAAACTGAGCTCAGTGTAACATCAAAGCTCAGATCCAACCCACACACCTCAAAGATCTGCAGGTCACATGATGAAGAAAAGCATTGAATCCTGAAATCTGATAGGCTGAAAGCAGCAAACAGAAAGTTTCTCCTCTGTACACGCAGGACGCCGCTCACATCAAATCTTTCTTCAGAACTGGAGGTCGTTCTGCTCTGGGCCTCCAACCCCAAAAGAGCCAAAGAGCAAATCCTCAAGCATGAGATTTAGCAGTTTTAAAAAAAGTGAATTAAATCTTTACTAAACTGGAACGACTTCTTTAAGTTCACCTTTCGTGGTTTTGGTGTACTCCTCCTTTGAAACCATTCCACCTTCGACTCATCGTCCTGCACGGCCTCCTTCAGACGGAGATCTTCACGTTCCCGTCACGTGATGCAGGAAGCCGTCTAGCGTCTGACTGTCCTCCTCGGAAAATGACCAAAACGACGACTCAATCATCAAAACAGTCGGCGATTAATTTTCTGTGACTAATGGCGGCAGCTGTAATTGATACGTGCGTTCTCCTTGTGCTCCTCCTGCAGCTGAGTTTCAGGGACCTCCTGCTCCACGCTCTCCATCTCTGTCAGGAGGAGCGTGCCGAGGAGCCTTCCCTTCTTTTAATTTACTACGTGAATGATTACATAGCTCATTGGCTGGCTATTGTCTGGCTGATGGATTTAATTAAGTTGGGATTAATCACGGCAGGTGATATTTAATGTTTGGGATGAGGGAGCAGGGGAGTGGCCGCCGACGGAGGACTCGCACCCCGTTCTTAGATTAATGCACCTTCCTGACAGAGGTTGAAAAATAAATTTCACCCGCTTTGCCTCCTGGCCTCTCTTCATTTTTTCCACATCACGGGCCAATGCTCACCCCGCCCCCTCTGATGCAGCCGCATGCTCGAGATGAATTATTTTACAGTTGGAAGACGTCCTCCTCTGGTCCTCACTTCTGCATTCGACTAATGGAAATGTCCTCGAAGCAGTGAAAAGGCTCCAGTCTAGGCCCAGATTACAGAGGGAGGAGGGCTGAATCCTCTCTCATCTGTGACAGATCCGGACCTTCAGCAGCAGAAACCCTCCACGAATCGACAGTGGAGCACAGCTCCTGTGTCCTGAAAGCTGTGAGGCTGGAGGTAGCGCTCAGAGCACCTGTGGCTGAAGCTCCGAGCGCTGCTCGAGCTTTAATTCAAACAGTGTGACTTGAAGGAACACAGAGGCCGAGAGGTGGATTCATATTAATTAACACAGAGAAAAAAGTAGGAAGAAATGTTGTCGGCAAACGAGAGGCTCTGATTGGTCAGGAGTTGCTGAAACAAAGCAGCAGATAACAGATGTATTCATTCGCTCATTATATTTATGATGTCTTTACACTTACTTTAATTATCATCTCTTAAATTCTCACTGCTGCTAATATTTTTGTTCTTAATCTTTTATTTCCGCTTGGTATTTTTTTCTTATTTGTATTTAATGTGAACTGGAATCATAATTTCCCTGAGGGGACTTCCCCAAAGGATTAATAAGGTTCTATTCTATTCTACTCTAGTCTATTCTTCTTCTTTCTTTAAATATTTAAAATACAATAAATAAATAATTTAAAATAAATAAATAATTAAAACTTTAAGGATGCAACAAACATGAAATCAGTGGATAACACACAATTAAATACAAATAAAAAATAAATAAATTCAATTAAATATTTTGTATGCACTGTTATAAAACATGGGGCCAGTTCAGATTTTCAATCAAGCAAATAAAAAAAACTGTAAAATTAATGTTATAGTAAATATATATTGTATATAATAATGACTGAAACAACAAATTAACACAAATACGCAATAATCCTTAAATAATACATGAAATTCAGATTACAATAAATGAATTTATAATCCCAAGAAGCACCAACATAAAATATATAAAAATGAGAAAATAACAAATAAAAGCTCCACACACTCTGCAAGCCTTCTCTGAATAAATAAATTAATACAAAAACAAAAATATAAGTTATGAAACTTTTATGCCCATAATTATTTGAATAAATAAACAATTTTATCTATTTCACTGCTTCGTGTTTATTGAGGGTGGAGAAGTTTTTACCTGAAAGTGTTTTTAATCCTGCAGGTATTGATGCTTCAGTTTCAGCTCTGAAATGTTGAATAGTGTCGCTGTGAGCTGTGGGTGGAGGTGTTGCGGGTGTTGGGGACCTGCAGAGCTGCTGATGGATCCCCGCTGAGAGTGCGAAGCGCATGCCGCCAGCAGATCTTATCGGGCCCTGATCGCATTGATCGGTCCTCCGGGACCTCAGCCATTCAGCCAGCCATGGTGGAGGTGGGAGAGAGCGGGTGGGGCTGGGCAGGGTTGGCCACATATGCTCTGAAGCAGCTCCTCATCAGCGAGGCCATCAGCGGCGTGTGCGCTCCTGATTGTTATCTGTAGAAAAGCTTTGAATATGATTACGTGACCCGCGCCCTGCGATCATTAACATTGTAATGGGGCATCTGTCGGTGCTGCGACCCTCCGCCCGGGGCGCCAGGAAGCCCCCGCCACTTCATTAATTAACCTGCACCTCAGGTCTGCTGCGCCTCTTGCAGCAGCTTCACCTGCACAACTCATTAGCCCGGCGCTGCATCACCTGCGCGTTGTTGTGTGTTTACATGGGAACACATTCGGAGCAGGACTTTACACGGAGGCGGGGTGGAGGTGGGTGGTTTGGGGGGGGGGACCTGCTTTATATCAGCCTCTCCACCAAATTAGTCTGCCATGTAAATCAGAGCGGCGACAACAAAAACACCTGTCAGGGGACGCATTCATTACGAGGCCTTTAATTGAAAGAGGTGCGTCATAAAAACAGCTTCTAATCAGCATCATCGTTCACGGCGGGAAGGAGGCGACGCTCCTGCGAGCTCCTTCTGCCCGTGCACGAGCCTCGCAACAAATGAAAGATTGTGTGTCAGTTGATTATCTGCCCATAGAAATAATGGCTGAATGAGAAATGATCATTAAATCATTGGTGGCTCTTTGTTGGGGTCCAAATGAGCTGTTTTGCTGGGGCCATCTGTTCCTGTTTCACAGGAAGCTCCTCTGTGGTGGCGGTGGCGTTTCATCGACGCTCAGCCCAGCGTTCAAGAGCTTTCACGTACGTCCAGGTGAGGCTCTGCTGTCCATAGATCAGCATCAAATCTGATCCCCAGAGGAAATGCCACCTCTGGTCCACGCCACCATCAGCACACAGAATCTCTTCTTCTGACTACTCAGCCATCAACAAACATGGCAGGACTTTCTTTAACCTCCTAGGATCTCGCGTCCACATATGTGGACATCACATTTTGGGTTGTCTAGACCAAAAAACTAAATTTTGTTCTACAAGGGTCTGATATTCACTTACGAGGACATTATACTGCCACTGTTCTATCGGAATTTAAAACGAACGTCCTCATATGTGGATCTCATTTTTCTCAGAAACAGAACTCAGGTAAAAAAACAAAATCACGTAATTCTTTGTTTTTACATTCATCAGGTCCCAATCAGCCCAATAGCAAGGAGAAATAAAAAATGCATGCCATGAAAGAGTTTGGGTCTTAGGAGGTTAATGTCTAAACAAGCCTAACACCAATCTCGCCTTCACAAGTGACACTGTGTGAGACAAAGAAAGACTCCCTTTGGTGCCGTTTCAGCCTGTTGTACACCCCTCAATATATGTAACCACCTTGCATGGGTGCCGCTCTGCTGGAGCCACCTCCACCGACATTCAACACATGAGTTTATGATCGCGTCAGCCCAGAAGCTACAGAGGTTCACAGATGATACAGAAAGAGGTCATGCAATGCATGGAAAAGATGAAGCTTCTCCTCCTGTATCAGCACTGATGTGGAGGTTTTCTGTGAGTGGTGATGCCTATCTTTCTGCAGAATACAGCAACAGGCACAAGCGCCTACAATGCAAATGGTACAGAACTGTGGTCACTTTAGCAAAAATGCTAAATTAGCAGCTAGAGGATCGATAATAGAGCCCTGTGGAACACCACAGCCTATAAGAAAACACTCTGTGATGCACTGCTTCCAGAAAAACTCTGGTTTGGGTGTAAAACACATCATGTTAAAGTTTTAACATTGGAGCCTACAGTACTGACTCACTGCTGGAGTCTCTGCTGGACGTTAGAGGAACTGCAGCTTTAGTCTTCATTTTGCAGCTTGACCTTTGACTTACATACACCCCTTCACATCCTTAACTTCGTGCATTTAAATGTGCATTAAAGTATTAAATCAGTTGAAAAAGGCCTCCACGAACAACATAAACCCAGATTATCTTCGGCTGCACGTTTCCGGCTCCACCACACAGTGTAAATCCTGCTCTGACTCCTGACATCATCATGTTTAGTCCACATAATTGAAATCTCTTATCCACTCAGCAGCACATCAGCCTGTGCTTCTGCGAAACAATGACAAACTGTGCAGAGGAACATGTTAATGTGAGCACAGGAGCTCTGTATTAGAATGACCTGCAGCAGGAAACTCGCTGGGACTGAATGGAATCTTGGATGACATGAATAATTTAGCTGACAGTAAAGGAGGTAATATAAATGCACACATATATTCTAATCTTTTTGGCCGGTGGTGCGTGGATGCTGTGTTTCCTGCCGCCTCTGTCTCTCTCTCATGTGGAAAGGCAGCAGATGCCCTCAGTGCTGCTGAATTAATCGAGAAATGTATCTGCTCCTCGGATTTATTCACATACAGATGCATGATAATGATTCCCAGATTAATCCGGGACAACCACTGCCGCCTCTGCGTGCACTCAAGGTAACTTTTTTCCCTCCTGACCTTTAGCTCGCTGGCAGTCTCATTTCACAGCTGATACCTTGATCGGCGACAACACCTGAGCTGTGCTCCTCCTCCTGCAGCACGGTGCTCCTGTAAGACAGCGCCCTGGGTGCACAAGCCCTCATCCTCACGTTCTGTGGCCAGCATATCTTCCTTCAGCCGCTGAGATGTTTGACTTTTATATTTGGCTGTACTGCATAATTTCTACTTTAGGCAGTACAAAAATATTTGGACATGGACAAAAAACCCAACCACTTACAAAGTGTCCATGTACATAAACACGCAGATGTTTTCTGCAACTATTTCACATTTTTTCCATGAAACCGAAAACAAAGTACAAAACTTAAAGCTTCAAAGCTCGGAAGCAGGACACAAACAGTCAAGCAAACTCCTCACCCATGAAATCCCGCTATGAAGGCTCAAGCTGAAAGGTGAGCACTAGATCCACACTGAAGAACACTGTCGCTCGTTGGCCAATGAGTTTCTTGGATGAGCCTCCTCTCTGTGTTTTATGGGGTTGTTTCAGGTACTTTCATTATTGCTGTCATTCTTCCTGCTTCCACCAGGTGGACAGGTTTAAGGTCAAGGTTAAGGGTTAAAAAGCACACCTGAGGACACCTTGTGCAGGAATGAGTGACGCCAGCAGCATTGACAGCTCACCTCATCACAAACATTTGATGCACAAAAAGCAAATCAGCCTTAGCACATTAGCTTGGGATTAGTTTGGGATTTTTCTCTAAATAAACTAAAAATAAACCAATTTCTACAAATGAAAGCAATGATCGAGTGTTTGGCCTGAAAACTTGGAGCTGATGTATTTTTCTTTGTGTTGTACCTGAGTGGATCTCTCGCTCTTCATTATTCCTGACCTCTCTGTCTGCTCGTCACCTTCTTACTCAGCGTGTCTCAGGATTGGACCTGAGCCGCTGGCCCCCACGTCCAATCACGAGGCACGCTTCTCCTGAGTGACACCTGAGAGGAAACGCTCAGACACATCAGCGTCACCTGTCGCTGTAACGCTCAGCGGTCTGAGCGTACCTGTCAGTGACTCGTTTCACCTTCAGGTGACTCAGAAGTCTGGCTCACTCCCCAACAATTAAAACTACAACCTTTTAATATATTTAAAGAAACCATCTGAAATACTTTTGCCATCACGCCATGAAAGATGATCCTGGTCACTAAGCGTAGCCATAAATCAAACCTTTGATATTTCCAGCTTTCCCAGAATGCATCTTGTGAATCAACAGAAATATCCTCTATGTCACACTCTGAAGTTCACAGGAACCAGGTTCAGTCTTCAGACTGTAAAATGTGAATTTGTAATGAACTTATGGCATCTTCTCAATGAGTGTACGGGGGCTTAAATGCAAAAAACCTTCAAACCTCCAACCACAGAGCGGCGTTTTCCACAGATGTTCGATATCAAACTAATTCCGGTGTAAACTAACCTTCATGTAGTCCCAATAAATAAAAAAGAATGTTTGAAGATTGTTAAATACACAATTCCAGTCCAGATTTCTTTATCTCAACATTAAGGAGGTCCAAAAGTGGCAAAATAATAGGGCTTAAAAAATGACACAATAAATTACTAAAACATTAAATTAATTACCATTTAATGCATCCAAATGATTTGGGAGGGTTTTTTGTTGTTGTTGTTGTTGTTGTTTTAATATTTCAGCAGGCACGGGTTCTTAATTACCTTGAAATCTGACATTTCACTTGATGATTACACCAACTTTTTAATTTTGCATTTGAAGTGAGTCCTTCAAAATATTTTATAACCAAACAAAAAAACATTGAGCAAAAGAAACACAAGACATCAACTAAAAATCTGATGAATTAAAAAGTAAAAATGGAATTATTAAATTATTAGAGGAATAAATGTATACATAATGATAACATACAAGATAAAGCAGAAAATAAAATGTTTTATTTATTTATTTATTTATTATTTGTATATGGTGCAATTAGTTTTATTAGTACATCATATATTTTCCTTTTTACAATTGTCAGAATTGGCAGCTTCGGCCCTCCAAATAAAATCAGTCATAATTAAAATCAGCATCTTTGGTGTAACAGTGTTTTCAGCATGCTGGTCTGTCTCACAGCTGCTGCTGATGTGATGTCACAACGAGCTGTATATAGAAGGTTAATGAATCCAAATCTCAGACGTTTGGTGTTTTAAGCCGAGCGGCGGGTGCTCCGAGTCTGTAAATCTCCTTCACGTTTGTTCTGTCGGCTGTTTTAGGGCGCTCAGTCATCCTGAAGCGTTTGCCCTTTTTCAGGAAATCTGCTGCAGATGTTCAGCCCGCCCCTGATGAATCTGCAGTTATTGATGGCTTCATATACGCAGTGAACTTCTCCAATCGGCCCGCGCGGTAATTGTAAAGGAAGTCATATGCATAAAATTAATTATACGGCGCAATAAGGCCCATAAATCAGGTCACCATCAATTCAAGTGGAAATGTTTCAACCGCAGGCTCCTCTGCAGAGTTCAAGGTAAAAAAGGGTAGGAATCCCCACATTTTTTTTTTTTAGGCAAATCAAGAAAGTAATCAGTGAGAGAGGACAAAGACGTGCCGGCACAATGGAGGCCTCAGCGCCGCGGCCTCAGCACGTGCAACCAGAGATGAGATTCGTCCTCTGCAGCGGAGCAGCAAGAAGCAGCAGGTCCTCCATGAGGAGCCATAGCGCCGCCTGCGGCGCCACCATTCAGTAGGTGTGAAAGCATGAGAAGATCCTGCCTCTGTCTCAGCGCGGGAGCTAATCTGAAAGAACAATTACACACGTTCAGTCCATTTATTTTCCGTCTCACAATTATTTGATGTATTTATTTTAATGACATCGTGTAATTCACTTCATCTCAGCCTCTCGCTGCCTGCTAGCTTCAATTACCGGCCACTCATTTATAACTCCCCGCGGCTAAAAAGAAGCTAATTGCCCAGATGGAATGCCTAATGAAGGTTGCACAATTATTTTGTGAGTTATTGAGATTTGTATTTTGTTAGCTACTTAATGAAATGGCTTCTTTTTCAACAGGTCCCTTTTTTCTCTCAATCACAGGCCTCTGAGGAGCAGATCATCATCGTCCTCCGAGTATTTACACACTTCTGCTGGAAAAATGAATTTCTGCTCTCAAGTCGCAGGCTGATTAGAAATTCATGGCCCGAGCGTGTAATTAGTGCAGCGGGACACGCTCTCCATTAACTTCAGTGTTTTCCTGTAAATCGGACTCGGACACGTGTAGATTCCTCTGATTTTATCACATCTGCGATCATCTGCATATTTTTGCTGTTTGTGTGCAAAATGAAAGTTCACTGAACCTGATCATCGTATCCCACAGCTTTAACGCCTCCATGTAAACCACATGTTTAATTTGTGTCCTTCACCTCCTGTATGTGCTGCTCACTAAAGCTTTTCATTATGAAAGCTGCAGATGCGCTGACTCTCAGTGATGACACGGTTCAACTGAAACCTGGGTCAAACTACAGGAAGTTTTTATTACCGATCACATCAACAACCTGACACAGCGGAAGGAAGTAAAGACAAAACTAAAAGAGAAGCTGACCCTTCAAAATAAAACAGGAAATAAGCTATAAGAGGGACAGAGACCCAACTCACAGAAGAAAGAAAAGAAGAGACAATAAAAATTAACATTTAAACACAAAAAAAAGGTTCTTTGACATACATTGGTGTGAAACATAAGGCCGGGGCCCAGAATCGGCCCAACAAACACTGTAATCTGGAAGGATTGGGAGGGCATAAAGGTTTTTTAGAACTTTTCTTGCTGATGAAGAGTTCTCCTCACATATACCACACCGCAGTAATGAAGTAATATATAAGCAATAAACACAAAAGTTCCTGTTTTTTTTTTTCATATTTACTATAAAAATGGGGGGGTTAAAAACACATTTTGAGATGAGAAAATGAAGCACAACTGTGTTACCTTTATTTCCTCACTGTAAGGTTGAGCTCGTTATGATGGGGCGGAAAATTTGAGCTGCGTTTTTAAATTTATGCATTCTGCTGTTGATGATGTCATTCTCCCGCCCGCCTAGCGGAGAGTCGCCAGCTGATATGAGCCGTCTGTCACATCACAGTGTGTAACAATAATATTAGTGTGACGGGTAACTGCAGCCATTAAAGCCCATTCAGGCTTATCAGCTAACACAAACTGTGCTCTACGGCCCCGGCTGGTATTTTAACGAGGTGCTACGGCGCTCAGCCTTCTAGCCCGGCACGAATACTGAGGCGCGCCGCAGGGAGCACTCGGAGGTGTTCCTGATGGGGATGCAGGCCAGCTTCTTCTTGTGTTTAAAGTCGGAGCGTTGGTTGGATCGACTCAGGAGTCGTGATGTTTTAAAGCCTCCACCTGCATCGGGCCTTCCGGGCGGGGGCAGTGAGAGCTGATTGGACGACGTAATGACAGCCTTCACCGTGCCTGCTCTTTGTAAAATGTTTATGTCATCTTTTGTTTGGTACCGGCAGTGTTCCAGTTTCTGTAGAACTGGGGCTGTGATCATGTTCTGAAGCCTGTGATGCAGGTGAACATCCTGTGGGGGAAAAAACAGAGCTGCATTTAATGAGATAAAATTTTGTCCACATTTGTAAATACTGAAGGGAGCAGGAACAGGAAGTACGGGTCCTGAATGCTTCCTCAGAGGCAGCAGACTGATACAATGACTGGTCAGGTTCAGTTTGCATGAGGAGGATGGATCTGAGCTCTGAGCCAGGGTCACAGCTTGAAGCACCGATGGACGATTTCTGCAGCAATGTTTGCTTCTATAATGCTCGAGATGTTGGACGGATCAATACAGGAACAGGAAGTGATGTTCTTCCTTGTGTCACTCTCACTGATACAGGCGTTGGAGTGATTTTGGAAACCTGCAAACATCCACAGCTGCCAGCGGGAGGAGAAGCAGGAATCTCACATCTTTGAGTTTAATCACATCACATTTGACGTGGTTTAAGCAGTTTAGCAGCCAATCACTGCAAGTCTGCTGCTGAAAATGGCCTTGAGCGGCGTAGGGGTCAAATTGGTCCACATCTGGAGTTTATGAGAAGGGCGGCTTGAGCGGTGAATGATGCGCTCTCTTATCATGACCTCTGAAACATGTATGTTAAAGCAGGTTATTCATCAAACATGGCAGCCACGTCGATACGGGCGAGCGGCGGCGCCCGAAAAGGCAAAAACACATCAGCACTTTAATTAATGCAATTAAATAAAGCAGCAATTTCTCAGGGCACTGTCACTCACTTTAAGTGACCCAGTAACTGAAGGGCCCTTAATAACCGTGGCTCCTATTTATCACGCTGATGACGCTGGAATTGAATCTAGCCCTCGCTCACATGAATAGAATTTATCCATCAAACCTGCGGCGACCTCGGACAGCTTTTAATTTGGTTAGCGACACAGTCAGAGGTGAGCAGCCAGTGGGCGGGGCCAAACGAGTACCTGCTCTGTGGTCATAATTACAGCATCACTGACCTGGAGCTGTGACACTCTCTCTCTCACCTCTTTAACCTGCAGGATGCTGTCTGATTGGCTCTTGTTCTGTCACATGATTGTGTGCGATTAGCAGCAAGAGGTGCCACAGGAAGCTCATCCGGTTTGTGGATGTTTGCTGAACTGAGACGTGTCGTGTGTAATCAAAGCTGAGCTACTTTCTTCATAAAGCGGCGATGGCGAGCACACAGTCGCACAATTAACCGCCGCTGTTTGTGGTAATAAAGCGGGTGGGGCGCAGGCGGTCTGCACATCATCGTGGCCATTTTTCACAGGCGGCGGCACCGTAATATTGTCCACAACATAATGGTAACACTTGTTCCAATAAAACAGGCAGTTTTACACCATGTTTTCATAGTAAGCTTTTATTTGACTGCTGCAACAGCGCCGTGAATTCATCACATCCTTTACAGCGCACACTAACCCGGGAACGTCTCCTCTAACAGCTGCACCGGCTCTCGTTAAAGCACGCCGAGCATCACAGGAAACGTCTCTGAGTGCGTGCAGGAACGACTCAACACAGAACAGCACGAGCAGCGCTTTCCCGCTCTGACTGTCAGGACTGAGGTCTGTGTCAGCACTGCTGCAACATGATCGGTTCATTTGATGGCTTCAGTTTTCCCAGGCCTATCTGTCAGACGGCCAGAGATGATTAAACACCCAGATTTGTTAAATAAATCTCTTACTCTATACATTTGATCCCACAAAGAAAAGACAAGAATTATGTAAAATACAGATCTATGATTATGCAGAAATCATGTTCTTGCCTCTGTCTGTTTCCTGGTGAGAAGCATGTTTCTAAAAAAAAAAGGATGAGAGGTCTGCGGACCCAAATAAGAGTTTATAGGAGCATATTTTACTCCTATAAACATGAAAGCAACGGTTGGATCGTCTTCCTTTGGCAGTTTGTCAAAGAGGTGAGCAGAATCAGCAAAAATCTCCTTAACTCATTTTTTTGATCTAGCAGCTAGAAATGTAAGCCCTGATGTGTTTCAAGCAAACACAGAGATCCTTCTCACAGATCCTCCTGAAGATGATGGAGGTTTCCAGCCTTATTTCCTGCTGTCAGCTGAGCTTCACCATCAGAAAGGCTCTCCGACCATCTGCTGAGCGCTCTGTGCGGACACCGCAGAGAGGCTATGTGTTGGTGATGGACATAAAGCTGCCTTGTTGAGCTAATTTCCTTAATGAATGCCTTCAGCCCCCCTCTGTGTCCATAATAATGGCCGCTGCTCCTCCTCCTGTGGCTGTGAAAGCAGGGACCACCCACCCAGAGGACGGTGCAGGAGGAGGATTCATCAGCAGGTACGCCGTCACTGTCAGGAGTTCACAGGAAGTTCACACAGGGACAGCTGGGATGTGTGACATCACAGTGCTGTGAGGTCAGAGGCTCTGGGCGTCTACATACCGCCATCATGTAAATACGGCGCCGCTCCTCTGGTCTGTTTACAGCCACAGTAGTGCTACAACCTGCAGGCCGTTCAGCTGCAGCTGATGGTGTAAACACTCATGTCCAGCCTTATGCGTTGAAACAGGACGGACGGTTTAAACCTCTATCACAGCGTCTCAGACGGCTCGCTTGGAGAACTCTGTAGATTCAGTCATGGGGAAGAAAAAAGAATGTTTTTCATTGTTTGTTCAGAACTTGTTTGCTTCAAAGAAGTCTCAAGAGGTCACATTTTTTCATCTGTAGATATTCTCAGAAAGAGCAGCTTTTATAGAGGGTCAGAATTTTTAAACAAAACCTTTATGACGAGTGAAGACATGTTCAGTCTCTCCAAATGAAGTGTGAGGAAGAAAGAAGCACAAAAAGAAGTATTAATGATGTCATAACCAGTGCTAGGCAAGTTATTTTTTAAAAGTAATTAGTTAATGTTAGTAGTTACTTATTCAAAAAAGTAACTGAGTTAGTAGCTGAGTTACAATATTCTAAAAGTAACTAATTACTAGGAAAAGTAACTATTGCGTTAAAAAAAAAAGTTTAACACTCTGCGGTCCAGGGTGTAATTGGCCATTTTTGACTACTTTTTATTTGACCTCTACATTTCACCTTCTTGCCTTGTTTGGTATCATTCTTTTCGGCACAACCTCACATGTCTGAATTTACAGTTATGTTTTCATTTTGACAAACTGTATTAACACAATTGATCTAAAATCAGACGAAAACCTAAAATCCAAGTAGAAAAAGTTATATTTTTTACTGTAACAACAGCCACAACAAACCATTTACATAACTTGAAATGCAAATTTAAATTGTATATTTTAAAACCTATGCACAAGTTTTGCAAACAACAAAGTTATATGCAGCTATTTATCTAAAAATGTAGCCAAGGCGTTTTTTATAACCATTTCAAGCTATTTAGAGAACAATCAGGTGTCCTGCATCAAAAAGGAGGCCACACAAATTATTTGCGCCACTCTAAAAAATTAATTCTCTCCACTATAAGACAAAGGAGAACATCAGAAGCCTGATACCTGCAAGCCTGACAACAGGTGTATCACTCCTTCTGTTTTTCCACCTGGAGACACTGTTTACAGTCTGCCCTCGGTGGCTTTTTGGCAGCACCTGTGACATTCACCAGTCGCCTCGTTTTTCTGACACACAAAACAAAATTATCGACTACACTACACACTATCTACACAACACACTAACTACACACTCCAAACACACTAAAAGTCACAAATCTTTTACATCTGAAAACTCTCTCTCTCTCTCAAACCACACCTTCACACCTCACTCCTAAAACGTCCCCCTCTTCCTAAAACAACCAAATGCCATGTTGGCATATCATTTCTTGATTGGTCGACATGGTACGTTTTTTTTTTATGTTTTTCCACCAATAAGAAAGGGGTGTTTTTCCGTTTTCTGGTCGTAAACAGAGCGTGCTTAAATGGTAAATGGCCTGCATTTGTATAGCGCTTTACACTACATTCAGTCATTCACACACACAGGCGATAGCAAGCTACATTGTAGCCACAGCTGCCCTGGGGCCCTCTGACCACCACCAGTAGGCAAACATGGGGTTAGTATCTTGCCCAAGGATATTTGGCATGCAGCCAGGAGGCAGCCTGGGATCAAACCACCGACCTTCTGATTAGTGGCTGACTTGCTCTGCCACCTGAGCTACAGCCACCCACTAGCACTGTTCTTAGACAGTAAACGTGACAATACTATTCAGGAAAAACCACAGCATATATTTTTTTGTATCATGACTCTGGTTTTCCATGGACTATCAACGCAAATTAAAAAATGGTATGTAAATGGCCTGTATTTATATAGCGCTTTACTAGTCCCTAAGGACCCCAAAGCGCTTTACATATCCAGTCATCCACCCATTCACACACAGGTGATGGCAAGCTACATTGTAGCCACAGCCACCCTGGGGTGCACTGACAGAGGCGAGGCTGCCGGACACTGGCGCCACCAGGCCCTCTGACCACCACCAGTAGGCAACGGGTGAAGTGTCTTGCCCAAGGACACAACGACCGAGACTGTCCAAGCCGGGGCTCGAACCGGCAACCTTCCGATTACAAGGCGAACTCCTAACTCTTGAGCCACGATCGCCCCATAGCGCCCCGTAGGTATGTAGCGTCTTGTTGCTTTGTCATCTTAAATTGGTCACGTGATTGGTTTACCACGCCTACTTTATTCTTCCTCAGCCAATCAGCAGCACTCGTGCGATTGTTTTACCCCCCCCTAGCTCCCAGGAAAAAGAAAACAGCTTCAACTGTCTGTGGTGAAAAATACTAGCGTGTCCACACTGCATTTTCTTGTAAATAACGGTAACGGCGTTGTAACGATAGAAATGGTAATTAGTTAGATTACCCATTACTGAAAAAAAGTAGTGCCATCAGTAACGCAGTTACTTATAACGACATTATTCCCATCACTGGTCATAACCCAGTCGTATTTCACTAATTTGTATTAGGTCTCAGACCTCAGTTCAAACCAAGCCTCCAGCAAAACCTGCAGTTCCTCTAGTGTCCACTAGAGGCTCCAGCAAGTGAGTCAGTCCTCACACACTCCCATGTTAAAGCTTTACAGCAGAAATAAACATTTACAGCGCGATACAAAAAGTTTGGTATCTGTAGATCATTTTTCTCTTCATAACACCTGTATGTATATAATGAGGGGTTTATGTTAAGAAACACGAGTCGACATGC
Source organism: Pundamilia nyererei (assembly GCF_000239375.1). Lineage (NCBI taxonomy): Eukaryota > Metazoa > Chordata > Actinopteri > Cichliformes > Cichlidae > Pundamilia > Pundamilia nyererei. The sequence goes on along the minus strand of NW_005187622.1, from coordinate 166,437 downwards.
ACAAATACCCTCTAAAGGTCTGACCTAAAGGATTTTACACCTGAACCATCAGAGATCACTGTGAGTAACAAAAACCAGAAAGCACACAGAGTGTTTTCTTACAGGTCATGGTGTTCCACAGGTCTCCGTTGTTGATCCTCTACTATTATTATTGTTATTATTCTTGTTATTATTCATGTTTAAATTATATTCTTGTTCGTTAAAGCACAAAATGTTTGCTCCTTCATAACAACTGTATGGGTGTATATATGTATGTGTGGGTAGCGTCTAATAGCATCTAATAAGTTGTATACTTACTTCTACTGACTGTCCAGTCTAAGCTAGCATTTTATTTGAAAGTCACTGAGCACTAATCAGCAGTTATCTGAGTGATTTTATAGGAACAGATAGTCTGTGAGATACAGCTTGCTAACCTTGCTAGCATTAGCTAATAACTCCAAATATCACCAGTTTTGTTGCCAAAAAAGGGAGTGATGTCAATAAAACTAAAGTTAAAACTTCAAAACCCAATAGTGAGTGTCACATTTGGTCACATCTTTTATATACAGTTTATGGTTAAAATTGTAACTCAAACAGATCACCAATGAATACTTGGATTAGCAGATTTAAAGAGTGACAGGTCTGCCTGTAGAAACATTATTATCAGAGGCAGCACTCTAAACAGAAAACTGTGATTTGTGTCCTCTGTATGATCATTGTTTATATAATTAGCTGAAATTTTTCATTAATATGGTCAAAAAAATCATCATTTTCCATTAATGAGGGGTTCAGTTTATGTACTGAAAACTAACTTTTTAGTTCTAAACTGGAAGCCTTTCTAAGGTCAAACATGTGCAACAAGCTTCTCCATTTTCTTGCTTTTGAATGTCAGCCAACCTAATGAACATGACAACAGCACAGATTTTATATGCATTGTTCACATGACCGCATGAGGTCACCTGCACGAACTTTCTAACCACGCTGAACAATCGACCAGTGTTGCTGTTGTTCCAGCCTCACTGAGAAAAATGTGACAATCAACCCAAATCCAGCTTTGCTGTTTTCTGGTGCAAATAAGGCAATAACTTCTAGTGGACGGGTTTATTGGATGGAGAACAAGGTGAAAGAGAGGCAAGACATGATTAAAGTCTGGAGCCTGTGGAGAAACACGGCTCCCAAATAAAGAAATTACTCTCTCACTTCTGGATGAAAACACGAGCACATCTTGCTTTTGTTTGCGGCTCTAACAACGGATGAATAATGGGCGAATGAACACAGTTTGATTAGGAGATGCTGAGCCATAATCTGACCCGTTCATTTTAATAGAGACTCAATGATAAATCAAGAGGGTTCATGCTCGCCCCGATTGCCCAAAGCAGTGGAAATGATTGCTTTGGCTTGGTGGCGTGGCACACAATGGTCTGCCTCTCAAAAGAAAGGAAACAGGGACAAATAGTGGCCAGAGCCAAGCTATTTATGGAGCAACTCCAGAGGGCTATTAAAAACTTCTCAGTCAAATGCTGATCTGCCTGAGTGGATCACAACAACACTGCAGCCTTTGGCTTGCTCTCATTCTCCGACTAGTTAGCATTCATTGCAGGGAGGGAGGGAGGAGGCAGGGAGGGAGGCAATAGTGAGGCCAAAGGGGAAATGGATTGTGATGTGAATCTGATTAAAAAGTCTTAATTCTGATTTTTTTTTTTTTTTAAATTGCCACTGTTTTCATACTTTTTAGGAGCGTGAATATAGACTGTATATAAAAGATGAACTGTGCCACCCATTGTTTTCTGGATACAACATTTTGAAGCCTCAACTTCTGTAAAGCTAGTGTTTTGCATACTGCCATGTTGCACTTAAAGACACAGAAGTAACCATATTTGGACGAGAGATTGGAAGACTGAGTTATCAGCTAATGCTAGTTAGCCTGGTTAGCATAGACTGTGAAAGCAACACACAGACACAAATGCTAACTAGCCATCAGCAATTAAAGTAAAATCCTAATTTCTCTCATCAAAATTGGAGCTCAGAGTAATTGGGTTAAAAATTCCTTAAAAAGGGCTTCAACTCCAATGAGCTTACTCTTCAAGGCAACCTCTAGTGGAGGCTAGAGGAACTGCAGTGCTTGACTCTTGTTTTGTTTTTTAATGTCTAAAGGTTCATGATTAATAGCAACAAGTGCTTTTGGAGTGTAAATTCCACAGAAAATGCTGGAAAGCTTTTGCTTCACTTCAAATTTCATCCCGTTTTTTTTTTTTACTCTAATGTGACCATAATATCCAAATCATGTTTTATTTAAACATGATTACCAAGCTCATAGATCAGCTGACAAAGAAGCTCATTTTCTCATAGACCTGCTTTTCGCCCCCTGCAGGTGAATAAAAAGAAAGGTTTAAGGTCTCACTTGTTAGACCTAGAAGGTATGTCCATCTTTTATAGACAGTCTGTGATCCCAGCCTCCAGGGGGCAATATAAGCAGACCACCAGCTTCATACTTTTATCTCACACACAAATGCTGAGGTGGAAAATCACTGGAGGTCCCTAATAAAATGAACTATTCATTACTGAGCAGCATCGCCGTGCCGCCCACTTATTCACTACATCACTCGCTTTAACCAGCTGATGCCGGTGTGTGCGTCATTAGGTTAACTCAACCTATGTGTGTGTGTGTGTGTGTTTGGGAGGTGGGGGGTGAATTCAGGGACATCTGCCCCTGTTTTTTGGGCAAGTGTAAAACACAAAGGCCATCAAAGTAACAAAGGTTAAGTCAATCCATGGCCGAGCAGCTGCTGCCCCCACACACCACACACACACACACACGATACACACACGCCCTCCCACCTGCTTAATGGATCGACTTTAATATCATTAGCCTAAATGTTGAACAAATTGCAGCAAACAGCGCGCACACTTAAAACCAAATAACTCTGCCTGACTTTAATGGCTTTATACAATTAGCTGCGATGGGATTTCCATGCAGCTTCTAATCTGGCTGAGGAGAATAAATAAAATCACTGAGGCCTGTTGGTTAGGCGGGACAATGAATGGGGCCAGAGAGATGTGTTAAATGAGCTTTATGAACAAGGAAGAGGAGGAGAGGCAGAACACCAAATAATTTTCCATTTTCAGATCCTGTGGGAGGACAACGCCCTAAAAAAGTAATTTTTCAGCTTATTCATCCCTAAAAGCCTGGGAGTGAAAGTTCCCCCGCAGTAATCAACCAACTCTTAATTAAACTAAAAAATTTTAAAACTACTAAAGGTTTCATTAAACTGTGAAAAGAATCTGATAACAGCATAAACTTGCAATTTAACATATGCCTGAAATGACTCTGTATTTTCATTGAAGTTGACCAATGCTGTTTGTCCTGATTTCCTGTCACATCTCTCCTGTTCGTGACCGAAGTTTCTAATAATGAGCTCAGTGTTTGTACAGTAATCACTATGAGCCAAATTTACCTTCTTTTTTTACTGTAGGATGTGTGTAATGACTGTGCGATTTCACAGAGGGGCAACTCCCACACACTTCTGTTTGCCAATCAGAAGAAAACTTGCTTAGGATGACAAGGCTCAGCTCGTTTTAGCAGAGCATGAACTGAGGACAAGATAAAGATGCCTTATTTTGAAACAGGGAAAGCTGATAAATGAATAACTGTCATCAGCATAGAAATGAATAAAGCTGTTATTACTCATTAATGGTGGAATCCAAGATTTACACAATGAGCCACAATGAAAGATGAGGTCATCTTCAAACAAGGTACAATTAAATAAATCTCTAATTTTATTCAGTTTATCATCACATGAAACAAAAATGCAGAAAGTGGAGTGATGTTACATTAATGTTGTTTTTTATTGTTTGCAATTGCAATAACACATCTCCTTTATCTCAGATTTGCACTAGTGATGGGATTTCCAGCTCTTTTTAGAGAACGTCTCTTTTGGCTCCAAACCGGCTCTTTGGGTTGTTTTGTTGCTTTCATTAATTTATTATTAACAATAATATAAAATTATGCACAAAAGGAATTACTAATGTAAAAAAAAAAGTGGTTTTATTTATGTATGTCGTAGGGCGAGAGGCAGCCTGAACAGGTCGCCAGTCTGTCGCAGGGCTAACACACAAGGACAGACAACCATTCACACCTAGTGGCAATTTGGATTATCCGATTAACCTATCCCCACAAGCTGCATGTCTTTGGACGGTGGGAGGAAGCCGGAGTACCCAGAGAGAACCCACGCAAACACGGGGAGAACATGCAAACTCCACACAGAAAGACCCCGGCCTGATGGTGGAATTGAACTCAGGACCTTGTTGCTGTGCGGCAACAGTGCTAACCACCGTGCCACCGTGCCTGCCACTCATATATATTCAAATAATTTAAAAAAAATGTTCATTTACCTGTTACTACCACACACCAAATCAGGTTGTTGGTACTTGCTGGCTTGTGTAGCCACTTGGTAACAAAAGCTCAACACTGCGCCCAGCATTCTGGAGCACTTCTGTTGTGTTTTGTACGTGTTTTGAAGTTTGTATGTGTCTGTAGGGGCCACCGTAAATATACTTTTATTTTTTCACTCCACATAAAATGTAATAAATAAATCATATAATACAAAAAACAACTATTCACATTTCAACTTTTAACTATTTAAATTTTCAGCTTTTTCCTTTTAAACAAATTTAAAGTGAAACAACACAAAACAATGCAAACCACAACACAATTAAATATAAATTATAATATGAAAACAAAAAGAACATGCATATTTTCTGTCATATGGGCCTGCATGAATAAACTTTCTGAATCCTTTATCATCCGCAACTGAATATAGTTGTGGATGATTGCTATACCTTTCTAATGTGACATTGTTGTCCCTGGCTCTCTTTTAGTGATGGGTCGGTCACGAACGAAATGGCTCTTAGGGCCGGATCTTTGACGTGAATGACGTGAGCCGGCTCCTTATTTTTTTCTTTCTCTCACCCTCTCTCTCGCACTTTTTTCCCTTCACTCACTATGCGAGCCTTGTGCTTTATGCTGGGAAGAGGGGTAGGGGCGGTAGTTACACTCAGTAGCACAGGAACAGATGATATTACTTTGTGGATATCCTTAAAAACCTCCTAGATTCACATCAAACACGAAGACCATCTTCTCTGGTATTTGGTGAGAAACTCTTCCTCCTCCTCTTTCGTCTCGACCTCGTCTTCCAGCTGATGGCGGGAGAGTGAAGTCACACTGAGTTTTAAAATATACTTCCCAAGCATTTCCTTCAGCACACACACTTTGATGTTAATTTGTGGAGGGATGTCCAGCACTGGAGCGTGCTCGAAAGTAAATACCACGGGGATTTTTGCTCTTTGAGAAAACACGCTGGGCTCCTCCGTGTCCTCAAATAGACACTTGACGTTTGAGAAAAAGTTCTTTAAGTTTGAAGTTTATTTGATGCAAAAACCCAGAGGAGGTTCAGGTGTGTGCGTAACCTCTCCGTCATTATCACGTGTTCGTACTTTTGTGTTTAAACACGATGTGAGGGTGAGGTCAGAGAGCGAGGGGGGGTCAGGCTTTGATGAGGCTGATGAGGTCAGGACTACAGGACTCCCAGAAAACACTCACATTTAGAGCACTTTCAAACAGAGGTCAGCGCTGCAATAATATTTTCCCCCGTGACTTTAGCCCGTTCCCCTCGTGAAGCAGCCATCTGTAACATGTAATTCCCAAGCTGAGTAAACTTGTGAGAGCGCGGCTCGCACACAGAGCCTCCCATCCACACATGTGAACCACTGTGTTTGTACTTGTGCAGTAACGTGGAGCGCTCAGTTTATTTGACTCGTATGCACATCCATCATTACATCTGACACGCTGCTAATTTGGATCACGGCTCAGAACTTCATAATGTGAGAGCTGCAGGAAGCTCACAAACTTGTTATCTGCATTAGAAATTCTGAAATATAGTATATGTGAAGTTTTAACTTGGAAAACAATGTGCCATATATGGGTAGAGAGGCACGAAAAAAGTAATTAGTGTAATTCTTTGGTTCATTGAGGGTTGATGTGGTTCACTGTGTAACAGTTTTGCTATTAACAGGACACATTTGGCTCCTGTAGCCTAACATTGTATAATGTAGTAATGTATATTAAAGACTCAAGGTCAGAAGTCATGTTCATGTACCTGTTATAAATATTTGATAGTTTTAGAAAGTGCATTTAACTTAACTAACCTAATCATTTAACTAACCTTAAATTGGAGCTGTTGTGGAGCGCTGCACCAATAACCTCAACTGAGTTCTGATCAATATTAATTTTGTGTCTTTATGAGGTGACTGCTGCAGCCCTCCACAACAGTCCCAATTTGTCAGGTGGGCCACCTGACAAATTGGGACCTGCAGGAAATTCAAATGGAATAAAATGGCTTTAGTGTTACTTTAAAAACGTTTTATCAATACTGTTTTCTTTATCTGTAACAGATAAATTCTGAAATGTTCTGAAGTCATTAATTATGGTTTTCAGTCACTTTTATGAAAAAGCTGTTGGACAAGCAGATTGACAACCTCATTACAAGAAACATTTTTATGATGTTGATGATTAAATATTAAAATAATAATTATAACAACATGAATAAATGAACAATATAAAGTTGAACAATATCAATCCAAAGATTTTGTGCTCACTGTTTCAGAAGAAAAATAAAATAACAGGTCACATAAGTATTAATTGAAGTAAGTGTGAGTGCATAAAGTGCAGATAACTCAGTATAAGTACGTGAACATGCATTTACATTGTATTTTAAGTATTCATGGAGTAAAAAATGTGTTTTTAACTGTGAAAACAAATAACTTGTATCTCCAATAATGAGAATTTTTAGTTTAGGATCTCATAATCAAATTAACTTAATTTTCATAATATCACAGACATCTCAAATAATTTTATCTTATTATTGTGAGGAGCATTATTATATGAAAGGCGGGATATAGTTTTTGCCATGCTTTCGCTCAGTATTTTTATTATAATGGAAAATCTTGAAACAATTTTAAATAATACAGTTTACTGTAATTATGAATGTCATTATTTGTTATTAGTCATGTAGCCCAGTATCAGTAGTATAATAATTCTGATCTGCTCTTGGTAAATTTCACATCCTCAACTCAAAATACTCCAGCTCCAAGACTCGTTTCCCCTTTTGTAGCAAATTAGCAATATTTATCCATATCTCTGTCTCTTCACAGACAGAAAAATAATGAGAGATAATTAAAAATGTAATTTAGTTTTACTGCTAAACCTAAATTCACTGTGTGCAAAACAAAAGATGTAAATATTTCAGAGCTGTTTGTAAAGGCTAACGTGTGAAACGTACAGATGGTAGAGAAATGCACCAGAATAAAGCAGAATCATAAAAGCTGGACTCCAGCGAGAGCTCAGTGTTTGTATTCATGTGCTGACATGGACGCTCGCTGCCTCTCTGTGAGGGTCTGCAGGGAGGGGGAGGAGTCAGAGGGGGACGGGGTCTCCGTTTGATGTGGGAGGTCTCCCCCCTCGCCCCGCTGAGCTGCTCCCTCAGACCTCTCATTAAGCGTGTCATCAAAGGCCCCCTGCCCAACCAATCACAACATTCACGTTAACATTACCACACAGACCCCCGTTTCTCCTGTGCGCTGAACCAAACCGCTCGTCCATCCAGGACATGAAGTCCTACAAACACAGAGGAGCTCCACGAAGCCAAACAGCTGCTGCACCCGTGACACTCTCCCACAGTCAGGCGTGGACATCAAGAGCTGTGTGACGCCCAAACAAACGGGTTTATTTCTTAACTAGATACGCCACAAATTCAGCACGACGATCAGAACATCGTCAAACTTCTGGCATTTAAACCTGTTGATAGCATTCTGCGGCTAAGACCTGAAAAAGTGTATCCACAGTTTGTCTGGTTTAAATGTTAAATTTTTTAACTGTCATGATTGTTGATCCATCCATAGTTTTCACCTGACATCAAAGCTGCTGGGACACGCCCACCTGGCAGGCAAAAACAGTACTGTGGTCTTTTGAACATCTTTGAGTTTAACTTAGTAAATATGACAGATAGTAGAGTGTGGCACCAACAGGTGAGCACACCTCTCCTGACCCCGCCTTCCAGGCCAAATTCAGTGACCTTGGCTGTCAGCGTGGCTCATTTAAACTGTAGGATTCATTTACTTAATGTGACAAATTAATCCTACCAGAACTTTTCTGGCCCTACACTGTTTATGTCCAAGTCAACAAAACCTAAGATTTCCACATGGTAGTTTGTTTAAGCTAGCTGTGTAGCCCTTACCTTTGCTTTAATGATGAACGCTTTATTGTTGTTCACCCACACAGCGGCTTTGTTTACCCATCCAGAAGAAAATATATGTAGCTGTCTGTACTTCGAAAGCTTTCGTCCTGGCAGCCGTGTGAGCGTCACAGCTACATATGATATATGTAGCTGTGACTGAACTGGAGCTCCGGGGGCAATTTCAGGGGCTTATTACGTCACAGCGAAGCGATGAAGGCTGTCCAAGTTCAAAGGCTCCTCTAAATGCGGCCCACAAATGCATCCTCCACTTCCCCGGATTTGAAGGACAGGTCACTTGTATCCTTCATGGCCCACCATATCCCAGGATTCATTGTGGGCTAAACGAGATTTCTGTTCCTGTATAAATGGCAGACGAAGCAGGCGAGGAGTACAGTTTTAAATGTAAGTATATGAAAATCTGAAGGAGCAAAAGTTCAAAGCTTAAAGTGGCTGTGTTGTTAGGCTTTTGGCATTTGGTTAGAGATGTTTTTTTAATATAATTTTAATAAGAAATCATCGCCTGTGAACTAGTTCATTTGGCGGGTCCCACGTTTTTTTTGTATATTGCCTCCTACGTACAGCTAGTTTAAATTTTTGCAATTAATCTTTTTCTGATATGTTTTAGGGACCAAAGAGGAGACAGAGGTGGAAACGATCACCTGTTCACCGGGGTCAAGAATTTGGCCACTGTGGAGTGGAGGTACAAGAATAAACCCATTTATACATCTTATGGTTACGAGTTTTATTAACCCAGTATGTGAGAGCAGGGCTCCATGGGGTAAATTAGCCTTTATACATGTAGTGTATCATTTACATTTTAAAACATGCGATTAACCCTCTGGGGTCCAGGGTATAATTGGCCGTTTTTGACTACTTTTGATTTTCCCTCGTTATTTCATCTTTAAAAACTGTTTATCTTGCCTTGTTTGGTATCATTGGTATCATTTATATAACCATTTAAATCTATTTACAGAACAAGCAGGTGTTCTGCATCAAATAAGAAGGCACACAAATGATTTGTGCCAGTCCAAAAAAAATAGTTTGTGTTGAGTATAATACCAGGTGTATCACTCCTGTTTTCCATGTGGGAACAGAATTTGTTTTGGAGCAACTGTGACATTCAGCAGTCTAACTGACACACAATACAAAACAATAACTACACAACACGCTAACTACAGCCTCCAAACACGCTAAACGTCACTAATGTCTCACATATGAAAACTCGCTCGCTCTCTTTCTTTCGCTCGCCCGCTTTCCTTAGCGGGTGTCCCTCCTAAAACTTCCCCTTCTCCCTAAACAAACAAGTGCCACATGTTGCCTTATCATTTTTTGATTGGCTGACATGGTAAACTTTAACACCAATAGGGAAGGGGTGTTTTTTTCTTTTTCTCTTTTCACTCGCAAGCGGAGACTGTTTGCTAGCGACGTCTGTAGAAAACGCCTTTTTTGCCATTCTTCCTGCTGTAAACACCACTGTTTTATTCAGAAAAAAACGTCGCGTGTATTTTTTTATCATAACTCTGGTTTTCCGTGGCCCATCGACACAATTCAAAAACTGGTATGTAGTTTGAAGTCTGCACTTTCGACCCAAGTTGAAATGGAGACTCTGAGTCGCTGCATCTTGTAGCTGTGTCGTCTTAAATTGGTCATGTGATTTTGACGCGCCAGCGCGTCTGTTGACCCCAAAGGGTTAACTAAAGTTTCTGCATTTTTTTACCTCTTAAGGTTGTCAGCTAAGAAGAATTAACTTTAGCTAATGCTAACCTGCAATAAGGAGCTAACTTCCACCACATTTCCATTTTTTCAAAAACAGCACATAAAATCCTTTTTTCTATGCCCATATTGTACAAGGCAAATTTACAAATTAAGTATAATTTTACAGCATGTTTTACTCACTGTTTTCAACAAGTTCAGAGTCCAGCTGTCCTTCAGTGACAACTGGTTTGACTGAGTAAATAGAAGGGTTCAATGTGCCATTCTGCCTCGGGTCCACAATGAATCCACAGTCTGATGGTCCGGTATCTGTTGGGCATCTATTTCAGCTAAATTTCTATACTTGCTATATTTCAGTTAGTATAGGAGCGAACTATCATCCTGGCCAATTACTTTATATGTGATTTAGCTCCCAAGCTAGCTACTTCATATTTCAGTTAACATTCCAGGTAACTGCTTTACATTAGAGCTAACTACTTTTATTTGAAATAACATCCAAGAAATTACTTTGTATTTCACTTAACATCCCAGGTAAATAGTTACATTTTCAGTTAGTATTCCAGGTTGATTCTCTACACAGTAGAAACATTATGGCAGTCACTCTTGCTACCTAAATGTAATGATGCTACAAATGTTTGGTTATTGTCTTATGGCTAGTTCCACATTAGACTAAATCTGCTAATGCTTTAGTCTTGAGTCTCTATGTAAAATTTACCTATATAAATGATTACAATAATAATGAGTTTTTGTTCTTTCATTGTCCTGATGTACAGACTGAAGCTAGCGGTCAGCCAGCGTCCATCCTTCTTTAAGCTTGTCTAAAATGCACTCTGCCAAATTTGTCAAATCAAATGAAATCAGCTTTTATCAGCCCACAATGTTGTTGTACATGTATAATAACAGTAAAGGGGTATTTTATTCTTTTTTAACTTTAACAAAATATTTTCAATGCATGAAATAAATATTTAATACTTCAGTCAATCAAATCACATTTAACCATGTCCAGTTAAGCTCCAGCCGTGTGCTCCTCCTTCAGTAGTGTTTCCACTTTATTGAACCAGGTGAACATTTGTAGCTCCCAACAAGCTAAACATGGGTCACTGAGTGCCCGTGTCAGCGCCAGACTTCATCCTCATTTTTGCAGGTTCTTTGAGATCTTCTGGTTCTTGATGAAAAAACCGTAAACGATGAGCTAGGATGACAGTTTCCTTCAGCGGGCCTCCTCCTCTGCAGAGCAGGATCTCGGGTGGTTCTGCAGCTCTGTGTCCTTGATTAAAGCAGCACTGACAGCCTTCACAGAGGTGCTCTGACAGCAGCGCTCAGATAGCTGTCCTCCCCCGTCCTCTACCCCTCTCCTCCCGCTCCTCCCTCCATCTCCTGTCCTCAGGTCAATGGGTCTCCCGTGGCTACCTTGCTTTTAAGCCATCACACTCCCCCCATGGGGCACATGAGGGAGATCTATCTGTGTCACCCTCCTCAGGTGATCTCAGGGTAATGTACTGAAGGACAGCGAGTGCGCCCATCAGCCCGGACGTACACGGCGGCACGCTCCATGGCGGCTTTTGGTGGGTAATTACAGGGAGGGCTGCTCTCCCCGTGAAAGAGGCAAACCAATTAGAGAGTGTCTACGCCGTTAAAGGACATCTCTGTGACAAACCCAGCCACGGGGTCGCATGTTTATTATGTCATCCCTCCGCTCGGGGGCCGTTATTACTAAGTATGGCGGCGTGGAGGTCGTGGATGGAAGTGCGGCTCTGTTTTGGACTTTGGTTTTACATGCCCTGATTAGTCTGATGGCTGCCTAAGTGCGTAATTATGATCATCCGTCTCCGATTGGACTATGATTCCCGTCCGTAAGTTATCAGATTAAAAAGTATTAACAGACGTCCTGCAAGGATCATTCAAAGACATGAGGGGGGGGGCAGCGCTGGTTTACTCCCACTCAGGCTATGATAGATGAGAGCTGGAGGACATTTTTACATTTCTGATGTGTTCACTGAAGGTGTGGAACAGCCAGAGGTCTGACTCAATCACGGCAGGATCATCAGCATACCTTTAAGGACCTGCTACGAGCTGGAAATACAAATTAAGAGCGTTCAAAGGAGAGCTGATAACTCGAACAACAGCAGAACAGGACTTTTTCACCCCAGACATGAAGACGTATAGCATCATGTTCTTGGATGTTTCTGTCTGTACAGAAAAGAAGGACTTCAGGTGTATGTGGTCACCTCAGAAACTGGAAGATTTTTGGCATTAGTGACATCAGGAATGAGCCGCTGTGGCTTCTGCACCGAGTGACGTGGCTTTGTTTAACCGCTGGATGTAAAATCATTGAGCTCCTTCGGGGCCCATTAGCCGAGACTTTGAGTGCCAACAGTCTGTCAGACTGTGTGTTAAACTTGTGGCAAGGCCGCTCTCCAACGTGATGCTCCATTTGCTTTATTCTCCTGAGCGGCGCATCCTGCAGGTGTAAAGCGAGGCCACGCTTCATTTAGCACCATTCACTTAATGAGGCATCGGCGGAGGAGCGGCGATTGCCGCAGAGCTGCCAGCAGCTTTTACAAGGTGGCAAACACGCTGTGACCCGATTCACCGCATCATGAAGCACGAGTGATTGTTTTTATTAGTTTTTACTCATAAACGAAGGAAAAAGTCTTCAATGTCTGTCTGTGTCTGACTAGCCATCCAAAACTCAAAGATTCAGTTTACTGAGAAAAATAAGAGACTCTGATGATTATTGAAGATTGTATTGTTTCTGCTTTGAGACATTTTTATAGCTCAGTGTGTATATAAGGATTATTTTCATTGATTATTATTTTTATGGGTCTGCAGTACAGTGCACTGCACATAACATGTTCAGAAGATTTATGTGATTCACAGACAGAAAAGGGAGTAAATAAAAACCAATGAAAACAGTTTTTGATTATGTGTGAATATTTTATTTAATTATCCATTTTGTTAATGAATTAAGATCAAATCTATAAGTTAGAGCACGAGTATTCCACCTGGAATATTTTAGCAGTTTGTTGTTTATCAGCCAGCGACCTACTCTGAAATCTGAATCTCGCCAAGATCACACAAATCTTTAAGGTGCAGTCTGTAATCTTTTAGGTTGTTTAATAGTAAAAGGATTTTGTACTCAGGAGGTGTTGTAGATGTTCGTGTGCCACAAGGAACATTTAGATTTATGTTTACACCTTCACACTCAAGATACGAAGGATCATAGCGATCTTTATGGTCAGAGAAAGAGTTCGTTTATCAGCTGACAATAATAATAAGTATAAGTTATAAAACAAACATCATATTATTATTCAGTATGATCCATGAAGTTGTCAGGAAAGTATTTACAGACCTATACTCAGACGTGCAGCTGGAAATCTGCTTTAGACTTAGAGAGACTTAGAGCTTTTTATTGTCATTGTGCAGTTTCTTGCACAGCAAAATTGGGTAGCTGAACCACAAAGGTGCTAAAGTAAGAAGAAGAGAAATCAATATACAACAAAGGCGGAAAATAAATAAATAATTAAATAAATAGAATAAAATAAAATAAAAAAACAGTGTATAGGTATACATATGTGAGTGGAACTATATACATGGTGTGGACCAAAATAATTGCACATGAGCCAAAAATATTGCACAGAACATGGAAAGACTGAGATATTGCACATAGATGATCAACAGCAGTGTCAGGGTGGATGTGTTGGGGAAGTCTTTACACACTCTTAGTTTGTATTAAGAGTTCTGACAGCCCACGGGAAGAAGCTGTTCTTTAGTCTGTTGGTTTTGCACCTGATGGATCTGAGCCTTTTTCCAGAGGACAGGATGTTGAAGAGGTGGTGGTTAGGATGGAGGTGGTCCTTTATAATTGCCCTGGCTCTGGAGAGACATCTTGAGCTGGCAATTAAGTCCAGGGAGGGGAGTGGACAGCCGATCACCTTCTCTGCAGTTCTGATGACCCTCTGTAATCTCTTCTTGTCAGCTGTTGTGCAACCAGCGTACCACACAGGGATGGCGTGCACCAGCACACTCTCGATAGTGGCACGGTAGAAGGACACTAGGAGTTCAGTCTGCAGCCTGTTCCATCTCAGAACCCTCAAGAAATGGAGGCGCTGCAGGGCTTTCTTTACTAGGGCTGATGTGTTTGTGGACCAGCATAGGTCCTCGGATATGTGGGTGCCGAGGAACTTAAAGGAGGACACCCTCTCCACATAGTCACCTTTTATGGATAGGGGAGGGGGATCAGTTCTTGTTTTTCGGACGTCCATGACCACTTTCTTGGTGTTTAGGGTGAGGTTATTGTAGTTACACCATTCTGACAGTCGCTGGACCTCATCCCTGTAGGCGGTGTCATCATCGTTGGTGATAAGCCCCTTTAGCTCCTGTTTCGTTAAGACACCGCCTCCCTTAAAGTTCCCTTTGTTCTGGTTGGTCAACTCCGTGCTTGCTAGCAAAATATAAATTTACTACAGGAAGTATTTTTTGTGTTTGGGCTGCCATAGTAAACTTTTAGGACAATAACAGGCTTTAATATTTCTATTTATTGAATTTAAATGATAAAAATGAATTTTTGATCGTCTGCACCGTGAACACATTCAGATTACAGGAACAATGTTTCTGTGACGTTTCGCCTCCACTCATATAAAGAATGACTTATCGACGCGCTACAGCGGCCTGCTGATCTGTATCAGTGGGAGTTTTTGCAGTTTCATACAGTAGCTCTGTGTGTGTGTGTGTGTCTGTGTGTGTGCGTGTGTGTGTGTGTACATTAGTATGTGAGTGCAGTAGTTCAGAGTTCGGCGAGCGGCCTGACCTCGGGCTGATCTGCATACAGCGGGGACGATGTGCAGCTCTCTCCATCAGCATGCACTGACACCTGCACTGTTTAATGCACTCCTGCAGTTTATTAATGCCGCCGTGCGATAAACATTTCTGTGCAGGAAGCTCACAGGTCACACTCACTGTGGCACGCAGCAGCTCACGGGAAGCCCCAACCTGTCCGCTCACCACACAGGTGGAGGCGAGAGGAAAGCTGATGTAATGAAACCCGCTCTGTCCCCAACAGCTGAGAGGAGTGTACTGATACTGCATACCTGAGGTCAGTTTGATGACCAAAGACCACCAGTGTTCGAAGTGTGTGTCACGCTGGGACACGCTTGTTTGGTGATGTCACTGATTGGCGCCATATTGTATCTGTAATCCTCTAAGTCACGAAGGTTGAAAAAAGCAAAAGTATCTCCATAACAGACTGTGAGGACAACAGGACACAAAGTGTGCAGTCATTTATTTATTTACTGCTGGTTAGAATAGAATGCCTTTATTGTCACTGTACAGTTGTACAATGAGATACAGAGCATCTCCTACTCAGTGTAAACATGCTGGGGGGGGGGGGGGGCGGGGGGGGAGGGGGGGGTAGCCTCCTCTGCACCCTGGTGACATACCCCTACTCCAAGGCCTTGCATGTGTGGGTGGGGGGGGTACAGTTCTGCAGCGCTATGGACAGTATTAACATAGGGAAAAACATATATATATAGAATGTACAATATACAAGACTTAAGTAATATGTAATAAATAGTGTTATGTATACACAGTTGAGTTATTGCACATGGAATTGGTATTGCACAGTGGTGGTCCATAGAGGAAGTGGGAAGTGAGCGGCTGTTTTACCTGTGCATGTGCGAGTTCACGGTGGTTATCGCTTTGGGGAAGAAACTGTTTTTGAGTCTGTGGGTTTTTGTGTTGATGCACCTGTAGCGCTTCCCTGAGGGAAGCAGGCTGAACAT